>NC_064578.1:21055000-21358000 GCF_937001465.1 Orcinus orca
GAGACTTGCTAGCCCGTCTGCTGGGCCAGGGAGTTAAGCCATTGAACGGTTCTGACGTTGTGGCTGACGGCACCCCTTGCCCAGGCCTGAGCCAGCTGTCACCAAGCTGCACAGAAGTCTTGGAGCCATGCATTTCAGCTTCTGTGTGGCACTCCCTGACAGGTCACCGTGGACACAAATCCAGATCATAGACCAAGAACGACCAACTAAACATAGGTGAGGCTGTTCGGGCAGCTACATCGATAGTTATCTTTCCATTGTCTAACTTTTTAAAGCATGCATATTTAAAGGTTTTAAATATTTAACAACATATTTAAAGGTTTTATAAAATAGTTCATTGACAATAGCAGCAAAACTGTGTTTAAATTCCAAATCCAAATTGAAAATCCAGTGTACTTTATGCAAACAACTCCAATTCACAACACTTTCCCCTAAGATATCCCAATAGCGAAGGGAGCTTGCTCTTGAACTCTCACTCCACTGTATACTTCATATATAGACACACCTGTAGTATAAGGTGTAGTTTTCATTTTTATTGTTATTCTAGGGAACTTAAGAAGCACTATGTAAACGAAGCATCACTATTAGTATTATTATCTTAGAGTAAAAATTGCAATTTAGCAGTTAGAACTGGGCACACTCGCCTTCAAAGTAATGCATTGGCGATTCTTGTGTTTTATTCATCACTGTTCCTCCTGCAAACCTTACAGAGAATCTTCAACTTCAGCAAACCTCCACAGTGCGTTTGGGAGCATTAGTCAGGAGACTAATGCAGCCTGAGAGGATATGTCTCTGAAGTGAGGGATGGATCCTGCGGAATCATTTCAGCTGCTCTCGCCATGAACCCCCTCCTGCCGTGCCCCGCATTGCAAGCCAGAGAGGGACCCGGTTTTCACTTACACAGAGGCATGTCTCATGTTCTTTTCTCATTGGGTGCTTTTCTTCTGTCTCATTTCCCATGAATGGAGAAAGATAACCTGTCAGCAAGTTTGCAGCCAATTGCTGACAGATTTTCCCTAATAGGCTGCCCTGTGGTTTCCTCCTTCTAGGCAGGCCAGCCTAGTGAAACCCTGGTGTTCTGATAAATAGCTGTGTGGCCTTGGGCAAGCCAATTAACCTCAGTTTCCTCATCTGTAAAGTGGCCTTTTGGGTCCTTTCCAGCTCTAAAATGGTCTGGCTCTCAAATCTTCTTCCACAAATCACTTGGCATGGTGCCTTCTGACCGTCACATCTCAGCATTCTGGAGAAGGAGCCATGCAGACAAAAACGCCAGGATGTAAATGCACAGCTTTGTTTTGCCTGCTGGTGATAGTGGGCAGAGGAGGCATGCAGGGTGGCGAGTTTGGGACTGTTTGTGAAGTATGTTGCATGTCAAATTTAGGGCTTTGGACTTCATTCCCCAGGTTCTAGGGAGCCTTTGCGAGTTTAGAGCAGGGGAGTGATGTGTTCAATACTTTATTAAATGATTTCTGGACCGGCATTGAGAAGAACTGACAAAGGGGCAGAGACTCTAAACAGGGAAACTGACAGGAAGCCGGGAGTAGAGGGCAACATTATTACAATCACTGATGTGTACTGAGCATTTACTATGTGCACACACTGTGCTCAGCACTTTCCATAAATTATGTCAATCCATCCTCACTACAACCTTAACGAGGTGGAAGCTATAATTATCCCCATTTATAAAACATGGAAACCAAGACTCAGGGTAGTTAAACAACTTTCCCCAGTGTTATGTCTCTGGTAAGTGGACAATCAGGGATTTGAACAGAGAGAATTTATGTTCTTCACTGCTCTGTTACAGAAAGGCAGACTCAAGAGGCTTCCAGGATAGGTTCATGAGACTTGCTACTGATTGTCAATAAGGAATGGGAATGGGTATTTTGCCAAGCGCTTACTGAGTGCCTGCTACTGAGCCTTCCAGAGATTATCTCTTTGCATCTTCCCAATAAACCCCAATATCACACTGATAGACAGTTGCAAAGGATTTGAACCCAGGACCTGAAAGAACCAGAAAGCTTTTCCTGTGACTCTTCTAATGCATCCCAAATTGCCAGATTCTTGGCTTTCTCCCCACCTGCGATGATTTATGGATGACACCAAATATTGTTTTCTGTCATGTGCTCATACGACTTAACTATTTTAAAAGATGTGTTAGGCAGAATAGAAGTTGTGATTCCATGATCCATGTTCTCTCTTGATATTTTGGTTCCTGTCCAGCCCTGGCATAGGTGAAGGGAAGATGCCGTCAACAGTGTCACAGAAGAACATTTATGTGGCACCCAGGGTTCAAAATGTGTTTCTAGGGGATGTTGAGAGAAGACATGTAAACCCACTCTTTGTCCTTCAGTGGGCACTCTCTCCTTCTGCAGCAAAGGTGGGAGAGTCACACCGCAGCTGCTCTGATGCATATTAATAAGGACCCAGGTTTCTGAGAGAGAAAAAAATCATCTACACTGGATTTGAAGAGGACATGGCAACAGATTTGACACTCCAAGCTAGGACTCAAAAACAAATGCAATTGCAAACACCAACCTGGCAGAGTCTTGTTCAAAGAGATGAAGTCCACAGGGTCTCTGTGCTTAGTATTTCTTTGTCTGCTCTCATATTCTTTGAGCATTTTCATCTGTAAAATGACCCATCCATTTCCTCATCCCTAATTTGTTAATCAACTCACCGTGGGACAAGAGGGAACTCACTTCCCTTGTCTGGATTTGTTTCCTCTTTTGTAGAATAAGAAGGTTCCAATGGAAAACTGCCTCCCTCAGGAAGAACAGCTGAGCTCTGTTTAAAAAAGTCCAAAAAGAAGAGTCAGTCACCTGCTTGACCCAGAGAATATACCTGTATTATTCTCCTCTTAACCCAGCTCCTGGACTTCAGATTTTCATTTGGACCGTGAAAACCAAATGGGTGGTAGGCTCTTGGAAACTCAGAACTTAATCCTCAGCTCTGGCAAAGAGCCTCCAGAACCTGTTCCCTAACTCATTTAAAGCAACGGTTATAAAAACAAAGCAAGTGAGACAAGCTTTGTGGGTAAGAATGTCAATTGATTAAATTCATGGAAATAGCATCACTCCTCAAAGATTGCCTGCCTTTGCTTAATGTTGAAAATAATTGATACCATCTCTAGTATTGTTTCCCCTGTTTTTACATTTGCATGGGAAATGACTCAACATTTTTTCCTGAAGGTTGTTTTCTTCCTCTGAGAAAGTTACATTGACTGTATGGGTTTGGCCCACTGATCATGCCTCCCCATGCAACGCTGATTTGGATGCAAAAGGGAGCTATTTTAGAAACAGTAACTTTACCTGCTTTGTTGCACCTCCTTTCAGGGCTCAGTTGGGCTTGCTACTGGAGAGCATTGAGAATGCCATTCACATGCTCTTGAATGTGAGAAATTGTGCTAATATAACTTTAATTTTTGTACCAAATTGAACAAAACTAACTAAGAAAACTAACTAAGAAATTAGTTTGTTGGAAATAATCATGGCTCCTGCAGAGGTGCCAGGTTGGCTAGTTACTGAAATGTGACTGTTACTTTGTGAGGTGACATTTGTGTTGGGCGGGTGTGTAGATGGAGGTCATCCAGCGTGCTGGACCCGGTTACACCCCCTGGGGGATTCCTAGGGGCCATTCCTGGCAGAAGCTTACCCCAGGTAGGAATATTCCCTCATCTCCCACTGTATTTGGCTCCCCTTCGGCCTCATTCCCAGTGCCCTGCTGGGCCTTGTACAAAAACAAGACAAAACAAAACAAAACAACACTTTATGTAAATAGTTTGATTTCTATGACATTTATGCTTGACCTTAAATAAAGACATTGTGACTTGATGCTGTGTCTACAAAGGTGACCCTAGGGATGCAATGTAGTTTGGGAAAGACTTCTGTCACTCATTATATTGAACATGTAGAAACAGATTTTAAGTCTATTATCTGTGAGGCCAGAAGTCTTTTGGCTTCATATCTCATAGGCTAACTTTTTTTTTTTTTTTTTTGTGGTACGCGGGCCTCTGTTGTGGCCTCTCCCGTTGCGGAGCACAGGCTCCGGACGCGCAGGCTTAGCGGCTATGGCTCATGGGCCCAGCCGCTCCGCGGCACATGGGATCTTCCCGGATCAGGGCACGAACCCGTGTCCCCTGCGTTGGCAGGCGGACTCTCAACCACTGCGCCACCAGGGAAGCCCCCCATAGCCTAACTTTTCAATGTTATTTCCCCAAAGCACTCAATAATTTTTGCAGGATCCAGGACACTGCTAATACTTCTGAGTTTCCAAAGTCAGCGTGGGTTCCTCCTCATCTTTTGGGGTTTCTCTTTTGAGCTAATGCAGCACAGAGTGATATAAATTCAATATCCTCTCAATGCTCTGTTGTGCCTTCATAACAACAGTAAAAATGTGTACCATTCCTTGATGATCTTGATAACGTGCTTTAAGTTCATTATCTCTAGTTCTGCGGACAGCAGGGAAAGTCTGATCTGAGTATAGAGCAATGATTAAAAGCTCACTGTGAAGAAGGTTCAGACTAGGAAGGTTGAGATTTCACTGCCACCATTTTTCAGCATGTGTGGCCATGTGTATATAACTTATCCTTTTTTTGTATCAGTTTTCTCATCTGCACCGTTGGGATGACAATGGCATCTACAAAGATCTGAGTACTTAGTAAACGTTAGCTAATAATCTGTGAGTGAGAAGTGTATTGTTACTTCTGTTCTGCAGAGAGGCAGTGGAGATGCAGTGAGTTTAGACACTCTTGCCCTGGGTTATACTGCGAGTGACACTGTGGATATTGTATCCAAGTTCAAGGACTCCAAATTCATTTGTTCCTTTCTGTTCCCTCTACTGAAGTTGACTCAGCTATTGTTTCTCTCTTCCACCCCAAACTCTCATCTGGATTTGAGGGGTAGTTTTCCATTGCTTATGAAGGTTTCATGCTGTAATTTTTAAAAAAACTGCCATAAATAATGCTCTCTTTCCCAGCATGACTCGTATTTGCATAGCTCTGAGGATGTTAAGAATTCAATTTTCTCCACTAAATCCTTTGTTTTTGAGCTTTTGTATGTTTATAATTGAAATATCAGGACAAGGACGATAGCTCTCTAAGCCAGTGCTGTCGAATAGACATGTAACGCAAGCTACCAATGTGAGCCACACATGAAATTTAAAATTTTCTAGTAGTACAAGTAAAAAAGTAAAAAGGAAATACGTGACAATTGTAATAATGCATTTTAAGCCAATATATCCAAAATATTATGATGTGTAATTAATATAAAATGACTGATGTGATATTTCTCATTCTTTCTTTCATACTAAGTCTTTGAAATCTAGTGTGTATTATACACATAAAGCACGTCTCAGTTGGAACTAGACACATTTTAAGAGCTCAGTAGCCACTTGTAGCTAGTAGATACTGTGTAGATAGAGCAGGTCTTAATTTTTCAAAGGACAATTTATTCAACAAAAAATTTTTAAACTATTGGTGAGGAAGATGCTCTGTAAGACACATTATTATGTTATCTAATTTTATTCTCAAAACAACCCTGTACTTTCACCCTTATTTTTCAGACAAAGAAACTTAAGGCTCAGGTTATGTAACATGCTTATCATTATGCAGCTGGCAAGATGCAGAGCTTGAATTTAGATTTCACAGGGAATTCCCTGGCGGTACAGTGGTTAGGACTCCGCATTTCCACTGCAGGGGATACAAGTTTAGCCCCTGGTCAGGGAACTAAGATCCCGCAAGCCGTGCGGTACAGCCAAAAAAAAAAAAAAAAAATAGAATTTAGATTTCACAAATTTTGTCTCCCTTTCCAGGGCTCTTCCTACAATACTGTAACCACCTGACGACGATGATGATGGTGATGCCACGATGATGAAACATTAGTAATATTAGCATAATAACTCTGTTAACCCCCGGTAGTGGTGAATTTATAACACTTTCTCCTACATTGTCTCACTTAAGGTTGTGTTTATTCACATGTGATACACAACCCTTTAAAATAAGTACTTACATCCTAAATGAGCCCTGAGCAGTTTGCAGATAGAAAGGTCCAAAGCGAACCAAGAAGATGTGATAACTCAGTGACCCCAGCTGCTTCCAATGCCAGATTTATCTGGGAAATCAGATTCATGTGAAGGTTAGAGAGAGTTTCAATGGAACGAATAAAGTCTGAACAGTAGGGAGATGCAGTGTGGTGCTTGGGCCATGTGGGTACACACGTGTGTGAACATGCTTGTGTTAAGACCTGGACAGAGGGAGACAAGGAAGGCACAGGAGACAGGTTCACGGCCACATGTCAGTCTTGGCACCTTTTGAACCACAGCTTCCTTAGCCCCCTTCTTTAACACTTCTTAGCTCCATTGCAGCTCTCCCAAGTCTCCACCCCAAAGCTGGGTCTAACAGAGGGATCCACAGAAAGGGGGTGGCCAAGATAGAGTCATTCTTACCTACACCCAGAGATAATCCTGGCTTCTAGAAGGATGAGTGAGCTAACATTGACACAAGCTTCAGACCTTGCAGTGTGGGCTACCTGAGTACAAAGCAAAATATATTAGATTAAAAATGTGTCATCCATCAATCCATACATTTAGCAAGTTTTCATGATACAGTGATAATCAGTTAGGCTGGAGATAAAAGGGTGGACAAGACAGACATAGTTTCTACTCTTATGGACCTTATATTTTAGTTTGAGGGGAAAGCCAATAAAATATAAACAAATGAACAAAATATTTTTTCAGTAATGATGAGTGTGATCAGTAAAACGTGGCACTGTGATGTGTTAGGAAATGACTGACATTTGAGAATGACAGCCACTCTCTCTGCCCATCCCAGCTGAGGAGTACAGCTGATGAAGATGAGGAAGGTGATTGTGATGTTATTTACCATTATTGGGGGCCTCCAAAGTGATGAGTAGAGGAGAAGAAGGAAGGAAGAAGGAAAATAGAAAAAAGAAGAAGAAAACTGAAAAAGAAGGAAGGGAGGGATGGAGGGAGGGAGAAAAGGAGGACAGGATATCAGTGTCATGGCCGACATTTTTCGTAAATGATTACAGGGAATCCCAACATTTGTTCTGAGAGCCCCAGAGAGGGAAAGGAACTTGACCAGCAACACAAGTGAGGTCAGGGCTCTGCCAAGGGCAGAATCTGGGCCTCTGGGTCACGGCATGTGTGTTCATGCCCATGTCTCCTCATGGGTGTTCACTGCCTTTATGCCAGGGACGGTCTGTCTTAGCAGTGATGTATTGGGGTAGTGGTATGCATCTCTTGGGGCTTCTGAGAGGTGGATGAATGTGTACAACAAGTTTGTGTAAGTAAATGGTTGAAATGGATAGATTTATTAGAATATAGTTCCTCTGAGTAATGAAAAGAAGCTTTGAGATGATGCCTGGAAGAATACAGCCCACACATATTGGAGGGATTGCTTTGAGGGAAAGTTATTAGATTTTCACTTCTGACAGTATAAAAAAAAAGCAACTAAATGTCCATATCAGGAAGAAACATTTACATTAAATCTGAACTTCTGCCTTCATAAGAGATGTTAACTATTAGTGGAAGAACAGAGAATTGTTTTCTCAGAGGGCATTAAACATAGCAATTGTCTACCCATCTTTCATATCACCAACAAACGCCATTCTGGTGGAGATACCCTGGTGGCCCCTTAATCCAACTTCCTTAAATTCACTGTCTCTTAGGTTTTCTTAACAAATTTGAAATTTTACTTTTGGATGCAGGTAAGGAGACAACTGTCATTCAGGGGAGTTAAATTGTGTCCCTGACTGCTGTCAGGAGATTGTATAACCCCTTCCATTTCTTTTGAGTATGAAATTTTCTGTAGTTTCCCATTTGTAAATATTGATGTACGCGTCGTGCCTCATCCAGGATTCTATGAGGGAAACGGAATCAATAGGATATACATATATTAAGAGATTTATTGAGAGGAATTGGCTTAAGCTATTGTGCGGGTTGGCGAAGCATGTCTGAAACCCAAAGGGCAGATGGGCAGGAAGGGCAGACGGGAGCTGTAGGGTGTGAGCTGATGCTTCAGTCCTCAGGTGGAATTTCCTCTTCATTAAAGAAGCTTCCATTCTCTTCTTAAGGGCTTTCAACTGGTTGAATCAAGCACACCCAGATTATCTAGGATAATCTTCTTTACTTAAAGAAGATTGAGTCTAGAGTTTAATTACATCAACAAAATACTTTTGCAGCAACACCTCGATTAGTATTTGACTATATAACTGGAGACTGTAACCTAGCCAAGTTGACACATAAAGCTGACCATCACATGTAGTAACTACACTTTCTAAAAACTGTATTTTAGATGGTGTAGTATAGTAATCAAAGGGTATAATGAGTATGAAGGAACGTAAGATATGGTATTTCTCTTAACAGTGTGAGAATATGGTCGGCCATACCCAGCTATCTAGAGCTCATCTCTTCCAAAGATGTTTGGAGACATCTTTGCATACAACCAATTAGTTGTGATTCTGTCTTGAAACTCACTGTGATGTCACACTGAGAGGCAATGAAGCAAACTGGACAGAGCTAAGAGTGAGGCCAACCTGGACTCAAAGCCTGGCTGTGCTATGTAAGAGCCATGCGAGTGCGTCTGTGACTTAACTGCACGAGAGAATAAAACATTGCCTCGTAAGTTCTGGTGAGATTTCCTTGAGACTTGAGAGAGGCTTGCGCAGTGAAAGGCAATATAGATACATACATGCAGAGATATGTGTATGTATGTATGCAAACACACACACATGCACACAGAAGCTATTTTAGCAAGCATGCATTTATACACAAAGCATCTACTAGGTAATAGCCACAGTGCTAGGTACTAGGCACACTGAGGTAAAACTATCAGTCTCTTCCCTTAAAGTGCTAATAGTCTGGAGGAGGAGGATGTAATTAAATTGGTAATTTCAGTATGTTCTGATCCACGCTGTAATGCACACATTTAGAACCATAAAAAGGCCTCTTAGATGTTGAATAACTGAAAGCAAAATTAATTAGCTAGAAGTCTGTTCTTTGAGTATATGCTCCTTGTACGACCATGAGGACCAACTCTGCCTTAATAAGGAATTACTATGTGTTAGGGGTTAACTAAATCTCTGGACAGGCTGCCAGGAGAAAGGTGGTTGGCTTCCCAGAGGCTGGCCAGGTGAAGAGCTTAGACAGTATGGTTTATTTACTTGTCCATTTATTTGTGGCTGTTTCTGTTCTTAAGAGAAGTTGAAATGGCCTTCATAAATACCAGCTCTGCACTAAGATTTCAACAAAATAAACTTAAAAAGAAATTAAGATGGGGGGAAGCAAGAGGAAGGTTGTAAGGTAGAGCAAGAAACTTCACTGAAAAGCACACCATAATTTATGACGTACAGCACTGTTTCCTAGTAACCTAAGCAGCTGGAGAAACACCAAGAGTTAGACAACCACCACAAATGAAAAATGCATTAGTTTCCAGGTGAGACAAAACATTTCTTGGCACTGATGCCCGTAGAATTTCTTTCAAAGAGCCTTATAAAGAGACCAGTGCCTCTAACAGTATAACAATAAGCCCAGAAAACTGTACACATAGTACATATGTATTTACATATAGATGTATAGATGTACGTATATATCAATATATATATAGAGAGATGTATATGTATGTATAGATGTGTGTGTGTATATGTATGTGTACACACATATCTCTAGGGTTGCTTAATTCAAGTGGGGGCCCAAGCATACTAGACCACTTAGTAATCAAGATTCTTAGGTAGTGACACTTCCATGGAATTTAGAAGATCCTGTCTCAGTCCAGCATCTCCCCAGTCCTCTCCTTGTTCCTTTAACACACTGCTCCACAGCTTTCTCCCAGAAGGAGCCAAGAGGGCATGGACTAGAAACAGAGGAATATAAGCAGGTAAACCAGAGCTGCTGATTGTTCTAGAACCACACCACTCTTCAGAGTACTGGGCTCTGAGCCACTGAGAGCCCCGAGTTCTGGGCATCTCTGTCTCTAGTCTCCTCTACTAGCTTCATACAAGGCTTTTCCCTTTGTGGCCCCAGCGTTTACCTGTCTATGAGTGGGTCACTGGACTCCTAAAAGGCTTTGGGTCTCAGAAATAAATAGTGAACAGGTACAGCATCCAAGGTGGGTTTTAGCCTTTGGCCTCCCGTGAACTCCTGAGAAAAGAGATATTTTTTTCTCATTACTGGAAATTTAATGAATCTGTTTAGTATATCACATCACTACATAAACAATATTAACACAGGGTTCTTTTTATTTATATACAGACATACCTTGGAGATAGTGCAGGTTTGGTTCCAGACCACTGCAAAAAGCAAGTCACACAAATTTTTTGGTTTTCCAGTGTGTGTAAAAGTTACACTGTAGTCTATATTGTAGTCAAGTGAGCAATAGGATTATGTCTAGAAACATGTACATACCTTAATTAAAGATACTTTATTGATAAAAAATGCTAATCATCATCTGAGCCTTTAGCAAGTCATAATCTTTTTTTAATAGTCACATCAAATATCCCTGGTCACAGATCACCATAACAAATATAACAATAATGGAAAAGTTTGAAATATTGTGAGAATTTCCAAAATGTGACACAGAGACACGAAGTGAGCAAATGCTTTGGGGAAATGGCCCCAATAGGCTCGCTCAGCGCAGGGTTGCCACAGACCTTCAGTTTGCAAAAAACGAAAACAAACACAATACCTGCAAAGCACAATACGGCAAAACACAAGAAAATAAGGTATGCCTGTATTTTCCTGTAAGGAAAAGCCTCTCAGGATGAGGAGAAACCACAGTGTCTGCTGTAGAATCATGGTTCATGGTTTTGTGCAGGAATGCGACAATGGGCCTATGATTTGAGCTGAGTTATAAGAGAACTGGGGAGATGTGTCTGTGGACCAGGTAAATGGCCACGTGGCACCTGGCCTGGGCTTGGTCACATAGCTGTAGCCATGTCCCACAGCTCCTCTGTGTCCCAGGAGTCCCTACCAATAACTGGAAGATAGTGACAGCTGCCATCTATATTATGGTTGATGTGCAAATGGCTATATAAAGAGAGAATTATACTTAGGGATTTGATAGTGCCAAAGACACCAAGAAAAGGGATTCCTATCACTTTTTAAAAAAAATATTTATTTATTTTATTTATTTATTTTTGGCTGCTTTGGGTCTTTTTTGCTGCACGTGGGCTTTCTCTAGTTGTGGTGAGCGGGGGCTACTCTTTGTTGCATTGTGTGGGCTTCTCATTGCAGTGGCTTATCTTGTTGCAGAGCATGGGCTTCAGTAGTTGCGGCGCACACACGGACGTAGTTGCTCCGTGGCATGTGGGATCTTCCCAGACCAGGGCCCGAACCTGTGTTCCCTGCATTGGCAGGCAGATTCTTAACCACTGCGCCACCAGGGAAATCTGGGATTCCTATTGCTTTGGTCCAAAGGACTTCCATTTCCCTTCACTCAGTGTGAGTGAAGGGAAATCTGGGATTCCTATCGCTTTGGTCCAAAGGACTTCCATTTCCCTTCACTCAGTGTGAGTGAAGGGAAATCTGGGATTCCTATCGCTTTGGTCCAAAGGACTTCCATTTCCCTTCACTCAGTGTGAGTGAGCATCTCTTTCCTCTGCTCCAGGCTTAGAGATAGCATCACCAAGAAGCTGTGGAAGAACACTGCCCTGGGAGTCAGGAATTCCAGATTCTCACCCAGATTCTGTCATTTTTTAGTTATACCTCGGGCAATTAACTTTCCCTCTTGGGGCATCTGTTTACATTTTCTTTTTAAATAATGGAGCTAAACGTGATAACCTCTAAGAACCTTTCCAGGTCTGAGAGTATACCACGTACTAATTAACAGTTCTACAAGATGGAGCTATGTTAGTGAACCAGACAGACCCTGCCCTCTATGAGACTTCTGTTGGAAGAGGCAGAACGTCCTTGATAGGACCATCTCAAATTGGGGTAGTTGTCATAAAGCGCATAAATAGAGTCATGTAATAGAAAGAGCTGAAATGGCTCATTCAAGCTAAGGAGACCCAAGAAGACGTTTCTGAAGAAGTGACATAATTTGATGTTCCTGTTCATCCTTGCAAACTAAACAGTTAAAATGACATCTGAAAGAATAGCCTTGTCCTTTGCAAATTCATCTCAGCAATAGCATTAGATGACAGAACTGATTTACAGAGAGGTCTCCTGCACTAAATTCTTTGTGGAATGTGCCAGGATATAAATAAAGGAAAATAAATAGAGAAGATCTTTACATCTTGAGCAAGAGATACATTTATAGCTCTGGGACAGGGATGGGGCTCCATAAATAATTTTCAAGATGCATTAATCAATTCAGAGAATGTTTATTGAGCACCTACAATGTGCCTGACTTTAAGCAGGGAACTGAGGCTAGGATGTTTAATCATCTGGAATCTTCCTGCAGAAAAGCCTAGTCTAGAGAGAGAAGCAGTATATAAAAATAAATATCTCTCTCCCACTGTAACAGTGGTGGTGGGAAGGGATATGGGACACCCAGGGACATTGGTAACAGTGCTGGTTTGCTGAGGTATGATCAAAACAGTTCACAGAAAACAATAAGGATGAGTGTTTCAGTGCAAAAAATAAACCACTGAAGTTATTTTAAAGTAATATTATTTCTGCTGAGATTTTACAATATTCATCTCACATTTGGGGGAATTAAGACTAAAGAAGTAGCTTGAAATGTTAAAAAATCAGATGCACAAAATATTCATCATAGCAAAAAAAAAATGAAAAAGAAAAGAATGCTTAAATATCTATCAAGAGTAGATCAGTTAAATAAATTATGGTGTATTTTTATGGTGGGCTGTAATTGTCACTGGAAGTATTCACAAAGAAGATGTAGCTACGTGGACATATGCTTAGAGTCAAATGTTAAGAGGTGCAAAGTAGGCCACTGAATTACCTGTTCAGTGTGATTTCAACTTTCTACATACACACACCAGAGGATGGAAAGGAGTCATTCTGAAATACCAGTGGCAATTATGCAGTGAGGGTATCATGAATTATTTTGTTTTCTTTTAAAATTTTATCATTTTTCAATTTTTCATTACTGCACATTAGTACTTGAGAAAGAAACATATTGAACGTAACTCCAAACCTAGGGTATTTGGAGAAGAATGAAATAGTGGTTGCTTCTAGTTCAGTCTGTTTCTGATGAATTAGTCATTATTCCTCTGGAAGAGAAGCTGAACCTTGAATTTAAAAATAAACTTTACATTTTTTTTTTAATTCTAGGCTTTTGCAATATCACAATTCATTTCTACTGTCCACATTTTTTTTTCTCTCTCCAAATTTAAATGAAGCAACTCAATAATGCTTCTTAAAAAGCATATGTGAGTTTAGAAAATCTGGTTTTATTGTGTGTTTCTGTTGGCAGTCAGGAAGAGCTGAGGAAAAGGGCAGATCTATTAGAAATAAAAAGGACCTTAGCATAGCCATTTTATAGCTAAGAGCAGTAAGGCTTAAAGATGACGGGTGGTTTGCCTATGCACATAGCTAGTTTATAGGGACATTAGGCATCATCATGGTACAGATGTGGAGAGTAAGGCTAGGAAGGATATGGCCCAAGATTCAGTGCTGTTTTGGTGGTGATGGTGGTGCTGTTTGTAGAGGTATTGGTGATAATGATGATCATGGTATTTAGAGGCAGAATGAAGACTAGGGATCATGCTCAGTTAGAAGTTCAATGCAGTCGTCCTAAGAGTGTAGAACCTTCAGGATACATCCTTTTAAAACCAGAAGCACAATGTCAGAAAGAGAGCCAATACTAAATCAGATAGAACTTAAGGTCTAGATTTAAGCATTGCTATTCCATGAAAACTCAGAACATGTCAATTTTCAGAATAGAAATGTTTATCTCCATATCTGAATTTTAAAATTCATTGTGCATATGTTCTGTGATTTAAAAGTAACAGTCTTTCCCATTTTTCTCATTCTATTGCAAATTGCAATCGCACCATGCCATCAAAAAGTTATTTAGTGACAACTTCTGGGAAGCCACAAAGTTTCCTGTAATTTGCATATATTTTCCACATTTGGAATGCTAGTGATTACATTTTTTTGTGTTCACTTAAAATAATATATTATTATTGAAAATAAATATAATAATAAATGCAAAATGTTGGCTCTAATGACATATGCTAAACATTTTCACAGTGCAGCACAGCATATGCTTAGTTCTTCATTAAGAGATTTTAAAATAACTCGTATTTAGCAAGAATACATTATCTTTTATTCAAAATTAATTATATGCTGTTTTGTGTACCATAATTTAAAGTGCTACCCACTTCTAATATGTAATACGCAAAAGAAACTATGGTTACAATTCATTAGAATTGGCTTCTTTCCTTTGCAATTTAGTGGCATAATGAATACATAGAGCTGAAATGGTATTTGTTACTTAAATCAAAAGTTACATGAAGTGCTGATAACTAACAGTTACAAATCCTTCATTTTTTTAAATCACGGCATGCCTCAAGAGAATGGAATAAGTCATGAGAGTAGTTCAGGCATAATTAGTTATTTTGCCATTCTTTGATAGTTTTTTTCTAATATAAATTTATTTATTTATTTATTATTTATTTTTGGCTGCATTGGGTCTTTGCTGCTGCCCACAGCTTTCTCTAGTTGCGGCTAGCGGGGGCTACTCTTTGCTGCTGTGCTCGGGCTTCTCATTGTGGTGGCTTTTCTTGCTGCGGAGCACAGGCTCTAAGTGCACGGGCTTCAGTAGTTGTGGTTCATGGGCTTAGTTGCTCCGCGGCATGTGGGATCTTCCTGGACCAGGGCTTGAACCCGTGTCCCCTCCATTGGCAGGCAGATTCTTAACCACTGCGCCACCAGGGAAGCCCCTTTGATAGTTTTAAGAACAAGTTTTTAGAAGGGCTACTGGAACTAGAGGGTGGAAGAATATTTAGAAATCATTTTGTATTCTTCAAACACAGAGTGTTATTGTTTGGCATGCCCAGACAGACCCTTCTTTGAAAGCAAACTATGACTTTTGTAAAGAATTTAATTCTAGGTATCTATTAAATAAATGTAACATACCTTCTTAAAAATGAAGCCCCTTGTCTCAAACAGTGACCTGGAGATGTATTAGTTGTCTGGTTAAGTGACTGCAACTTTTGTTTGATCATCTTCTATGTCAACTCTTTTTCTAGTGATAAGGAAAATGATAAGGTTAAATCCTTAGAGAGGGTAATATAGCTCATGACTGGGAACCCAGAGTTGAAGCTTATGTCTCTTTGTTTAGGTAAGGCTGTTATTTGGTTTGCATGCAACTTACTCATACTGTCACTCAACCGTAATTATTAGCGAGAAGTTCAATAAGGGAAGCCCCTGTGAATACCATGTTACCTTAAAACTAAGCAGGATGGAAGGACAAAAGCAAAGTGCATCGAAAGTGAAAATGAAAATTCCTAAATGCACTTTCCATTTTTGAACTGTATGGTGACATCTTGACTTCTTCATTAAAAGTGACAGGACCTTAAATACTTCTCCTACTACTCAAGCTGACCAGGGTGGAATAAGATGAGTACTCTAATACTTTGCTGATGGCAGTATGAATCAATACCGGAGGGCATTTGTCAAAGTTTTTCTTGAGATTAAACATATACAGACCCTTTGTCTTAATTGTTTTACTTCTGGATATCTAGCCTTAGGAAACACCTGAAACACAAAGATTGAGTCACAAAAAAAATGTTCTTCCAGGTGATTTCTTATGGTATATAAATCATACTTTAATAAAGCTGTTAAAAATTGCTCATCACATTTTTTTTATTGGAGTCAAAAGTGAAAACATGCTAAATGACTAGCCCTTAGAGGAAATCTCTAAATAGTAACAGTTCATTCATACAACTTAGACTTGAGAAGTCATTTGTTAGATTTATGAAGATATTTTTAATAATATGGGAAAATGTGGTATAGTTTTATCAGAAGATACATAAAAAGAATTGCATGTAAACCACAATCTCTACTTTGAAAAATAAATTTTAAAAAGCATGGTTAAAATAATTAGAAGGTAATAAACTCAGACGGTAACTAATGACGGTTATCATTGGGTGATAAGATTATCAGTAGTTCATTTTGCAGTCATTTGTTTATTTATTCAAATAAACAACTTGAATTTGTTTTAAACCTCTGCATTTTCAAAATGTTCTTCCATGAAAATGAATTACTGTTAAAAATTAGGAGAAGGGAATTTAAAAATATTAAAGTGAGTCATTGTCTTTTAGCGGCATCTTGATGATATCAAAGGATGACCACGTGTGGCACATTTTAGAGTAGATTCAGCTATAGTCCAAAGATAGTCCTTACCTGGGAGGAGGACCCAATTAAATAGGATTAGCAAAATCCATTATCACTTCACTTTCTCAATCATGGTTATCGTGTATCAGCCTTGAGATATCAGGTGGAACATGTTACATCACAAACAATTCACCTAATGCAATTAATTTACATAAATCCTCCCTTTGACATTTAGCCAACAGTGGGGTTTTTAATTTCCATCATTTGTATCAACTGTAATCAAAGTGTTAAGAGCCTGGAATTCAGAATTTGCTCACTACAGCAGTGTGTGGTGAATGATTGGCATTAATAAGCCAGCCCTCGCTGCTCGATACCTTCTCATGGACAGGTCGTCGGTTCCAGTCCAGGATGTAAATGCATTTCCTGCAACTTGTTAACTCAATTACACAGTCCTCTGAATTGCTGCAAACAGTTTTTATACAAAGCGACTTGCAGAGTCTCTATGGTAGCTGACACTCGATAATTCCTACGGGAAGGCATGAAGAATTAGACTAAATTCCCTGCATTCTGAAAGAAAGGGAAAGCGATTAAGACACTGAAACTGCTCAGGCTGTGCTGCTGTCATTACTGGAGGGAGCAATCCTGTGTCAGGTGCAAAATGTAGTAGCTCTGACTACCCCGTACCTATCTTCTGGGACATTTCCAATTCACACCTGACTCTGAAACCTGCTCTAAATTGAAAGATTCCAGGGTGTGCTGGTCTAGAGCTTCCTTTCCTCTCAAATGATATTTTTTTTCTCATTTAAAATTCATTCTGAAGGTCCTAAAGTCGAATATTTGACTTAGATGTTTTCACACACACACGCAAATTAGATGCACTTTCTGTTACTCTCTGTTATGGAACATCTAAGAGCATACAGTTCTGTGGGATGTCCAATCACTAGGCCAAACCCTGGCCTTCAGAGCAAAGGGTCTTAGGACCTATTTCCTTACAAGCTCTGGGATTTGTCTTTGTTTTCCAAGGGTTTTATAGGAGGTGGTCTGCACACCATCTGCTTCCATGTTCCTGGGGACCCTGTTTCAAAGGAAGCTTCTAGGACCCTAAACCCAGCCTTGTGCAGCCAGATGGGGTGTGGGTTCTGAGAAGCTCCATTTATAACAAGTCTCCAGGTGATGGGGAAGCTCTGTGAAGTTTAAGTGCTGGGTTAGCTCTTGTCCATTTTCAGAAAGCGCCCACCCCTACTGCCCCATTCTTTACTTCTTGTCAGCTTTCTTGACAGAGGCACATGGATACTCAGAAAGGGGGAATAAACATTCTAATATCTCAGAACCAACAGAGATGAGTCTAGGACTTGACTTTCAAAATGTGCTCCCTGGACCAGCAGCGTTCATATCACCTGGGCTTGTGTTAGAAATGCATTTAGGTGGTCCATGCAGGGACTTTCTGAGTCAGAAACACTTGGAGTGGTTTGAAGAGGTCATCGGGTGCTTCTGATGATTTATAAAGTTTGAGAACCACTGGTCTACAGTATAGATGACCCAGCACGAGCTGCATGCCTTCGTTTATGCAAGGTGTTCACCTTTCTGATTTCTGTAAAGGATGAGACACTGCTTTCCTTCAGACCACAATTCTTTCTAGAGAAGCTCACAGACCTAAGGATCCAGAAGAGATTTTAGAATCAATGTCATAGGCAGATGATGCCTTGAAAACAGACCAGGAACAGGGAATAGTTTGGTCTCTTAAAAGCAGCCTCCAGCTAGTCTGACAAGATCCACTGGGTTTTAAATTAGAAGACAGGCTCCTAAGTTGAAGCTGGTTCAGGTGAATCTTAGTATTGACATGTACCGGCTGTGCAGCTTTTAGGAACGCTCAAGATTATCTGGCAGCCTTACTTTTCATATCTGAAACAGATATAATGAGAGTTCCTCTCTTTCACATGGCGATTTTGAGGCAGCGAGTGAAAAGGGCTTTGCTGAGGGCCCGGTAATCAGCAAATGCCCAAAGAATGTCAGAAGACCTGTAACCATGATATGCATTGCAGTTTTCTGATCTTTAGTTCCCTTATTTTAAATTGGAAGTAACTGTAGTGCCTAAAAGTGGTGAGTTTCAGTAATAAAAAAACGGAACTGAGTGAATCTACGCAGCAATAGAATCTCAGATCTTCCTATGAAAGATGAGAGGACGGAGACTGGACCTGTCTGCATCCCCAGCCTCCAGGACTGGTTTCAGCACATGTTCAGTGCTTGCTGAATGGCCACGTGTGCAATTAATCAAGAGCTAAATTTTACAAAAGGAGCTATTTTCAGAATCTAGTTAGAGTCTTTCAGGATCTACTGTATTCTTAAGAGAATCTAGATATCTTATTTTGCTTATGATAATCTTTATGATAATCTTTATGATAATTATGCTTATTAGTATGAGCAAAATTCTTTGTCTGATACTCCCAACAACCCCATGAGCAAGGTAGAAGGTACTTATCTCGTTTTACAGAGAAGGAACGCAAGTCAGGGAGCTTGGGTGAACTGCTACGGTGGAACGGAGTGACAGTTTAGGTTATCTGACCTCAGCACCTATGCCTGATTATTCCGCTTGCTGCTTTAACACTCTGGGCGACTTTAGCCGGTATTCTCTAGAAATAAGCAACAGGGGTGGACAAGGTTAGAAATAACTTTTTAAGTACCTGTGGGAAACAAGGTAAAAGAAATAGAAATGCACTTGGATGAATCAGTGATTTTTTTAAAGTCTGTAGCTATAAGCTAATTAACTCCTAGCCAAAGTGAGAAAACACAGGCTTTTTATTTTGTTGTTAATACAATGTTAAACTCTGTTCTTGTTAGATATAATACAGAAAACACAAAGACAATTGTACAGCTAAGTGCATTGTTCCAAGGTGAGCACCTCTAAGCCACCATCCCTGTGAAGAGGGAGAAACAGGCAGAACATTGCCTCCGCATAAGCCTGACCACTTTTCTGACTTGTTTGGTGATCACCTTCTCATTGCCAACGTGAGCATCCCCAGACACTATAATTGAATTTTGCCTGTTTATCTTTACGTAGTCCTTTCCAGTTTATTTTAATCTGTAAGTGCTTCCATCACTCCCTGTCATTGAGGAAATGGAATAATCCTATAATACAGGGTTTCTCAGCCTCAGCATGACTGACGTTTTGAGCAGGATCATTTTTCTTGTGGGGGTTGTCTTATGCGTTACAGGATGTTTAGCAGCATCCCTGGGCTCTACTCACTAGATGCCAGTAGCATCCCCTTGCCAGTTGTGACAACCAAAAACATCTCCAGGTACTGCCAAATGCACCTTGGGGCTAAACTTGCCTCCAACTGAGAACCATTGCTGTAGAGTTTCCCTCAGTCCTCTTAATCTTCTCAAAATTGGATCTTGGATGAGAGTCTTAACCAGATTCAGATTCAATTTTTGTGTTTCTTTTATTCATTGTTAAGACTACTTCCTAGGTGGTGATGTGTACTTCCCCCAGGAGGCACATAATGTCTGTAATTTCTCTTTTTGTGTTGCTAGCCACCAATGATGCCAGTGCCTAGATCCTTTGTAAGGGGTTGCAGGATGTTGATATGCCAATTCTATGATCCCCTAGCCATTGATTTGTGAGAACATCTGTATAAAGAGAAGCCTGCCTCAGCTACAATTTGGGTGCCAGTATGGTCTGAACGGGAAAGGTATGATACAGGTTTTCCATTCTCCTGGAATGCCTTTCACCTAACAGCCAGCCTTTACCATTCTTGCCATTTAGACACACTCTCAACTTTTAAGACCCAATTTATCAAATGAGTTGGGACCAATGTGACCCCTGACATCAATGACCTCATAAGGTCAGCCAGTGCTCCTGTGCTGCTCAGGCTCAGTATGAAACGTATCATGTTGGGCATAATCATTGGTTGTGATTGGTTCCCATGTCCGCTCTCACTAGGAAGTGAGGAAAGACTGTCTCTCACTCTTCCTTCATCTCACTGCCTAGATTTGGACCAGGCAGCCTGGTACCTTGGAAAAAGCACATGCTTGGCAGTGAGACAAAACTGGACAGAAACTCCAAATCTGAAAAGTAGCTGCTGGGTAATTCAAGTGAGACACTCAAAGTTTGGGGGCTTCAGTGTATTACTTGTCAAAATATTAAAAGTAAGATCTCACAGACTTGCTTTTCAGGATCAAGTCATTTGGAACAGTGCTCATGGGAGACACATTCACTACAAGTATACGGTGTGCTTTCCTATGAAAAAAGTATGTCCTATTTAAGGAACACTTACTATGGGCCATGCTCTACTACGTGTGCCCCTTGTGTGCCTTCTCATTTGATCCCCCTGCAGTGCCCCTATCCTGTGTGGTAGGTGAAGAAAATGAGGTTTACCACAGTCAAGTGGCCTGTCCAAAACTTCCAAGATGATGGTGGGTTGACTCTAGACTAAACTCAGACCTTCCTGATGCTAAAATCCATTCTGTTATCCACTGTGCATCCTGCCTTTAACTGGGTGTTAAGCTTTGAATGAATGGATGGATGAATAAATGACTGGATATAAGAAGATGATGCTAGAAGTTTATTATCAAATAATTCTTTCTCCCCAGAGGGCCTCTTTTTCCTGAAATTCAGTTAAATCTGGGCTTTTCATTTCACATTAGGGTTGAGGCAAGAAGGAGCGGAGCCGTGATTTGGGTGTGGATGTTGGGGGACAGTAGCATGTCAGGTCCCGTCTGGCTCCTGTGACTGTCCGTTGGTATGGTTTGCATGGTTCTCACCTGTGCTCACACACTGCCTAGCACTTTTTTCTAACCAACTCTTCCCCCTCTTATGATGAGAGGCTCACTGGTCTACACAGTCCTCTTGGCAGCATAGTGCCCTGGGTGAGGCCTATGTCCCTGCCTCTTCCTTTCTACACAGCTATTACCTGTTAAAGGGGGAGTTTCCTAGTTGTCACCTGGGCAGACAGTGGAGCTGGGAACCTGGCCAGATGTCAGGGTGCCACTAGAAGGAATTTAAGCCGGCATGGCCCAGGAAGCTGAGCCTTCTTGAAAAGGATGTGGGTGGACAAGCAGCCCTATGGTTTCCTCCAGGGGGTGGGGATCTCCTGTCCACAGCCTCTGAGTGGGACCTCATCCAAGTGGGAAGGGGAGAGACTGTTAGGTGAACTCCCACTGAAATGGGAAGCTGCAGCACCGGGTGTGGTGCGCGGACCAGAGCGGGTCATCGGCACCTCTCTCTTCTTTGTCCCCCTCCCTGTCGGGAATGCTACATGGACTTCGTGTGACATTTCCTGGAACCCATTCTGTGTTCACACTACAAGTCACATCTATGTTTTCAATACAAATTGATTTCAGAACACATTAGTAAACTATACAGCTATTTGAAATCAAGTTTTATTTCAGAATATATTCAGAGTGAAGATTTTTGAGTTATACGATGCCTTTATGGTTTGGAGAATACAAAAAAAAAAAAAAAAGTGCCCAGGCTCCCTTTGGGATGTTCTGGGTTTTGATCTAGCAGATAACATTCTACTCTGATAGTCATCCACCATTTTGATCGGCTCTATTGTACTGCATTGTATTGCAATCGATAGCAGATACTCTCCCTACCTATCTTGTGTGACCCATCCTAGCATTACTATTATACTGAGTGACTCATCTTTGCAATACCATTAAATTTTCATATCAATTTTTAGGATATGTAGTTTGATGGATCAATTTAAGTATTTAAAAGAAATAATAGAATAGTGAATAAAGAGAGGCGTGTATTTGCAGTATTATCCAATATGAAATATATTCAATATATAAAAATTATATATATGTGCATTTTCATATATAGAAGCAAATCATTTGAGAGATGAGTTTTACTAAGAAAATACAATACAGTTCTATCTGGCAAGGATTTATGGAGGAATTATTATATCCCGGGCTCTGCCATTCCATAAAGTGCTGGAGATACAAAGATGAATAAAGTAGGACACCTGTCCTAATGGAGGTCATGGTACATCCGGGAGCCAGGCATGTGAAGACACAAACATAAAGGAAAAAAAAATCACAAAATAAAGAATGGACAAATTAAACTGCCAACTTATGTACATCAAAAATATCATAAGTGGACTTCCCTGGTGGCACAGCGGTTAAGAATCCGCCTGCCAATGCAGGGGACACGGGTTCGAGCCCTGGTCCGGGAAGATCCCACATGCCACAAAGCAACTAAGCCCGTGCGCCACAGCTACTGAGCCTGTGCTCTAGAGCCCGCAAGCCACAACTACTGAGCCCATGTGCCACAACTACTGAAGCCCGCGCGCCTAGAGCCCGTGCTCCGCAACAAGAGAAGCCACCGCAATGAGAAGCCCGTGCACGGCAACAAAGAGTAGCCCCTGCTCGCCACAACTAGAGAAAGCCCGTGCACAGCAACGGAGACCCAACACAGCCAAAAATAAATAAATTTATTTTTTAAAAAAATCATAAGCAAAATTATGACTAAAGAGCAAATCTGGGACATACTCAAAACTAATATGATCTAAAGAAGCATTTTAATATTTGAATAAACAGCTCTTGCAAGTGGATAAGAAAAAAATACCATCACCCCAATGGAAAACAGGGGAAAGACCTAATCATACAGTTCCCAGAATTGTATGTGTGACTGTACACACACACACACACACACACACATACACACAAACATAAAAAAAATTCAACTGTGTTGCTATTTCAAAGAAAGAGAAATTGAAGCAACTATGCATTTACACCTTTTACAATAATATATGGGTGGAGCAGTTGCTACCATGACGGGACAGAGGAGTGTAACAGCCATTTCCACCCTACTGGTGGGTGTGTTAATTAAAACATATCTTCTGGGGCTTCCCTGGTGGCGCAGTGGTGGAGAGTCCGCCTGCCGATGCAGGGGACGCGGGTTTGTGCCCCGGTCTGGGAGGGTCCCACATGCCGCGGAGCGGCTGGGCCCGTGGGCCATGGCCGCTGGGCCTGCGCTTCCGGGGCCTGTGCTCCGCAATGGGAGAGGCCGCAACAGTGAGAGGCCCGCGTACCGCAAAAAAAAACAAAAAAACAAAAAAACAAAAAAAAAAAGAAAAAAACATATCTTCTGGAGAATAATCTGCAATATGTACATAGAGCTTTAAAATATCATCTCTTTTGTCCCAGCAGTTTTACTTGTAAGCATCCCTCCTAAGAGAATACACAGGTATATAGACAGAGATTAATGCACAATTAAGTTTTCTTAATTAAGAAAAAATTAAAACTACTGAATAGCCCAACAGTAGGAGGTTGAATGGTTATATAATCTGTTGTCCATCCTGACAGGCAATTACACTACTGTTAAAAGAGGGTTCCCTGGGCTTCCCTGGTGGCGCAGTGGTTGAGGGTCCACCTGCTGATGCAGGGGACACGGGTTCGTGCCCCGGTCCGAGAAGATCCCACATGCCGCGGAGCGGCTAGGCCCGTGAGCCATGGCCTCTAAGCCTGCGCGTCCGGAGCCTGTGCTCCTCAACGGGAGAGGCCACAACAGTGAGAGGCCCACATACCGCAAAAAAATAAAATAAAAAATAAAAAAATAAAGAGGGTTCCTGAAGAACGTTTAGCAGTGGTGAGGTCAGGTGCAGTAGAAGAAAGATCTCAATTGTGTTTAAAAATAGGGGAAAGTAGCGGAAGGAAATGTTTATTTTCTCATCTATACATTTTATTTCTCAAAATTTTGACACTGAGTATGCATTATCTGGTAATTTAAAAATATCAATAAGTAAAACCTAAGAACTGAATTGATAATCATAATGCAATGTGAGTTGAGAATTATACAAAGGAAAGAAAGGTTTCCAGGAGATTGATCCGTTAATTCCACTTGATAAGTCAGGCAGAGAAAGCTGGAGAAAAGAGACGGATTTTAAAGACTGAGACATAATTTACCCTGTGGGAAAGGGAAAGAAGTTCATTTTGGGACCTCCAGGAGCATGTGTTGTGCAAATGACAGAAGCATAAACACCTGGCATGTTGAAGGGATGAAATTGATCTGGTGTGACTGGACCATGCACTTTGCAAGGCACAGGGCTCAGCTGAATCAAGAAAGGTAAGAGATGCCAGGCTGTAAAAGGGTTTCCATTTTCAGGCCATGCTAAGGAGTTTAAGCATCAAAACCTAACCACAGAGTCTGGAAGACTCACAGCTGAATGCTGATTGGAAAAGACACACATACACACACAGAGTAAGATAAATTTCATAACACAAATCAAAGTAAAAGCATACATATAAATATATGTACAAATGCTTTTCAGAAAACATCTTGGGGAGGGGGTAAAAAAATCAGTGTTTTCTCTATGATAAAATTCAAAGAAAACCACGGTAGGAAAAGAATTACCATACTTAAAAATACTGTTTTTTTCCCATCGTTAACTCTTCCCTGTCCTTCAAGGCTTCCCAGCCTTCAATAAATCTGTTGGAGAGGCTATTCCTGAGCAACTCTTCCCATAGCAGCTGTTCCTTCCTCCTGGTTATCTATTAGTGATCACTAGTTAGATTGTAGACTTCATACAGACAGTGAAGAGACCTATGGTACATGCCATTGTATCCCCAGCACCTAGTAAACAGAGCATGCTTATACTCCAATAAAGATGTTAAAAAAAAAAAAAAAAGTAAAAGAAACAAAACGCAGAACTAAGAAAGGAAAGGTTAGTGACCAGTTAGGGTAAGTCTAAATTTAAATTTACTCAAAAATAGAGTAATACTATTTTGATTACTGTAACTTTGAAATATAATCTTTCTCGAGATTTAAAACAAAAACAAAAACACAGCATGCTCAGTCACAGTGCCCACCTGAATGAATTCACCATGCCCCTGCATGTGAAAGGCTTTATCAGCATTCATGAGGCTGGCTACTTCTGTAACTTCTCATGACTCAGACCACTCCTAGTTTAGGAATAAATGCAGGCATGCTGGAACGGGGTGATAGCACCTTTTATACACATATGGGTGTTCATTTTGAAATTGTTTTTAAGCTTGGAGACAAAGAGTGGCTAGATAACACTTTGCTTGTGGTTAGGCAGTCAGAAGCCCTGGGCTTCTGCCACAGAGGCTTCTCATTTAGCCTCTGCCACAGATTCCCCAAATGGTATTATTGATAGTTTTGCTTTGTTCCTTCAGTTTTCCCCCCTGTGCTAAGAGGCTCTGAACTTCCTCTGAGTGGCTGATTCTAGCATCCCACCACAGGAGCATTTATTGCTTACCTACCTCATGATCTCTAGTGCAAAGTACAGCAGGAAGCAGCAGCTGATAAATGCTTGATGGCTTGTTCATCAAAATGTCTGTTAGAGGGCTTCCCTGGTGGCGCAGTGGTTGGGAGTCCGCCTGCCGATGCAGGGGACGCCGGTTCGTGCCCCGGTCTGGGAAGATCCCACATGCTGCGGAGCGGTTGGGCCCGTGAGCCATGGCCGCTGAGCCTGCGCGTCCGGAGCCTGCGCGTCCGGAGCCTGTGCTCCGCAACAGGAGAGACCACAGCGGTGAGGGGCCCAAGTACTAAAAAAGAAAAAAAAAAAAAAGTCTGTTAGATTAGAATTCTTTACATTTTGAGACTGATAACACCATCCTATAAAGTTTCTGGGAAGTTCTTGAAGAAAATATCTGTTTCTTCCAGTGTGACGGGATTTTTTACAACTGTACTTCAGTGGGAGAGTCCATGGTTTCCTCTGGGGACTCTCTATCCCTTTATTAGGGTAATAGCATAATATGAAACACAGTTAGCCCTCTGTATCCACTGCATTCATGGATTCAAACAACTGCAGATCAAAAGTACTTGGAAAACAATTCCAGAAAGTTCCAGAATTCAAAGCTTGAATTTGCTGCATGCTAGCAACTATTTACATAGCATCCACGTTGTATTTACAACTATTTACATAGCATTTACATTATATTAGGTATTATAAGTAACCTAGAGATGATTTAAAGCATATAGAAGGGTGTCTGTAGATTATATGCAAAATCTGCACCATTTTATACAAGGGACTTGAGCATCCATGGATTTTGGTATCCGCAGGTGGGGCTCCTGGAACCAGTCCCCCTCAGATACCAAGGGACAACTGCAGTGTTTCTGCTGATGCTAATACTGAAGGTATTCTATCCCCACTGATATATTAAGTGTTCCTGCTGCCACCAGGAACACCGATGTATCACATGTCTCAAGCAGAAGGCAGAGGTTTTGAGCTCAATAAATATATTCATATTTACTCCATAGCAGGGGTCTGTGCATTGTTTTTCTACACATGGAAACAGCAGAGTGAGGGCAAGAAACTGTGAAGTCTTGTAGACAAACACCATCGCAGATTTAGCTCCCTTGATTTCACTCTCAGTGTTGGGGAGATTCCTTTGACTTTATATATTGTCAGGATATATATCTATATCTAGGGATAGACATGGAAGCGATTTCCAGAAGAATGAACAGACGACGCCGTAAGTTGCTTTCAGTGATAATGCATCTCCTGGGGGTGGGGGTTTCTCAAGCAAGTTTCTCAAGCAAGTCCGCGAATCAGAGGATCAACATAATTGCCACCTCCTGCTTCAGAAACACTTGAACTAAATGTCTCTGTGTTTCCATACCTGTGAATGATGTGGACGTGGGTGTGAAGCACACAGAGAACGTACAGATGCATTTCTGGCCAACGTAAATTGAAGTGAAAATATTTGAGAAGAGTAGGCTTTATCCTTGATAGGAAGAGGTAAGATGCTGCAAAGTCTTGAAGATGAATAGAAGAGAGAACTATATAATGTTAAAGCTGTTTTATCTGTCCCATCAAATATGTGGGAAGCTTGATATTGCTGAGTTCTATAGCTGTCTAATGACTTAGTATTTAATTTAAAAGGATTTCCTCCTTTAAGCGTGTGGGTTGATTGTAAAAACCTGTACACTTCCTTTTAAGGTACCTCATAATTCACTTTCTTCATTGTCTTGACTGCAAGCTTGTTAGGATACTGTGTGGGTGAGATGTAGCATTTACTAATTTTATTTTTCCTTTCTTTTCTCAGTTGCCATTGTGTTTTTGCATTTGAGTACCACCTGTATAATCAGCCTATGCAATAGCTTCAGTTTCATCGTTATCATCCTCTTTACATTAAATTTCCACTTTTCCGCCACAGGCGCCTTATGGTAAAAAAAAAAACAAACACATTTTCTTCTGGAGCCAAGAAAGGAAGTACACACGTGTAATGAGCTTCTGTATCGTGCCAGGCTCTTTGCTCCATTAGCTCATTTTACCCCTGTGTAATCATCAATAAAGATGCTTATACCCATTTTTTCCTCAGATAAGAAAACTGACATTTAAAGGGATTAAGTGATTTTCAGGTGTTCATATGTTGGAATGGAAGTTACACCTGCCGGTGGCTTTACTTCTTCGTGACCTTTGCATAGAGTGTTTGCTGAGGAATAAGAGCCTACGGGATATTTTTTTCCACTTAGAAATAACGTGGTGTTATGGAAAGTGTACGGAATGTGCAGTCAGGCAGGTCTGGGTCCCACTTATACTCCTGATTCTCCCTAGATGCCTGTTGGAGATTGGTTAGACTCTCTTGAGTCTTTGTTGCGCCTTAAAAAATGGGGTTGGCCAGAGCTCTCTTTCCATGTGTCTGCAGGATTAGAAATACCACTCTCCCAGGATGGGCTGGATCAGAGGGAGCTATTCTTCTCTCTCTCTTTTTTTTTTTTTTTTTCTCCACCCATCCTCCGTTTTTTCAGTCTGTGAGCCATTGATGGAGGTTATTGATGGCTTCTCCAGGTGGAAAAGCAGCTCAGTGAGCCCCAGAGAAGGAGGGTTTTCTTTTTTGGTCTGTCGGCATCACCCTGTAAAAGAGAAAAGAAGAAGCAAAGACAGCCATGCCTTTCAAGCCAGGATACAGGAATTGGAAGAGGGGTTTGTAGGCGATAAATCAAAGAAAATAGTCTAGAATTGGTACAAACGAAATTTGAGCTTAACAAGTGCTGGAGTGGTGAGGCGGGATTTGTGCTCCTCTAGCTGAAACGCAAGTACTGTACCTCCAGGGGGAAGGCAGCTTGTTGGCAAATTCTCGGAGGCACAGCAGTACTAATCTCATCCTGCCTGGGATCGGGGACTCATAGCCTTTCTCAAAGGCAGAGCTCTAGGCAGTCAGTCAATGCCCCTTCTTTCCCGGCACACCTCCCTTACCAAAAATATCAGGTACTGTGTACTGAGCCCCACCACAAACCGGGCGCTCGACTACAACAGGGGAAAATTACAAACAAGTGTATATCCATGGAGCTCCTTATTAATGTTCAACTTCTTGGGTGTTTTTTTGGACTTTGGGAAAGGTAATGTTATTGTTTGTGTATCATACAAAAGTACATATATATGAATTATCTCACAGCAACAATTTAACCTTCATGACAGTCCCCTAATCATGTACATTTTGTAGATGAGACCGCCTGTTCAGAGAGGTTAAACAGCTGCCTCAAGGTCACACAGCTATTTGGGACACAGCTGGTCCATTCAGTGCCATGTGGTCTACACTGGCTTTGCAGTAGCACCTTGTCCAGGGACAGTATCCTGGGAGCATCAGGCTGTGCCCGTTTCATCAAAGGAGATAAATCTGCAGGGCTGTATTGCTTGTTAGAGGTAGATTCTCCTGAAATACCCTTTTAGCTATACCGTGAAAGCCAGTGATTCAAAGATCCTTGCCAAAGGATCATCATAAATCCTGTTTAGACAGAGAAATCCCTGAAGGAAGAAAGGTTCTTTGCAGTGGCCCACAGCCTGGAGCAATAGTGTCCAGAAGAGGGAAATTTGCAACAATGCTTGAATGAGAGCCAAGGGGCTTGTTTACATGGGCAGGGGCACAGATGGCCCCATAAGTAGGATTTGATGAAGAGTGCCCCTCCCCCCACAGGAGAGTGGGTAAGGGCTTTTGGACAGTGCTGCTGAGTGGCCACTGTCACATGTGGATTCTTATAATCCTTGGCCTGAGTTGCTATGTCTCATTCAGAGACAAGCAAGCTTGTCTGATATTCTGTCCCAGACCTTGGTGAAAATTAAAGGCGTGGCTGACAGCCATTTCTTCCAGTCTTCTCTTCTCCATCCTTTTAGTCTAGTGAGGCTGGCAGACCAGTCTGGCAGTACACACCCCCCAAATGGTGGAGAGATGAGCAGATCACCAGACACACAAGCTTTTCCTTCTGTGAAATCAGTCTGCTCGTGTTTGCCAGGATCCACCACGTGTAGGACACAGTGCTCTGTGCTACAGGGTGTGGGATACGAGGGAGGAGAACGGCGAACTTTGTGTGTGAGTGTGTGTGTGTGTGTGTGTGTGTTTAGGGGTGCTTTCTTCCTTTTGAAAGGATATTTCCAGGTACATGCATTTTAATAAAAAATATATTAACCATTTCTTCCACCCAAGGATGGAAGATGCTTTAATATCACCATAATAAGTTTTGGATTATTCTGTATAACAATTAGGAAAGGCTTATACAGAAAAATACTATTTTGAACACACACCTTCTGAGACAGGGTTGGACTTGGAAACAGAGGTGAAAGTTACACACAGCGTACATCCATGGGAGCTTCTTATTGATGTTTAACTGCTTGGGTGCTTTTTTTGGACTTCAGGAAAAGTAATGTTATTTTTCATGCGTCGTACATAAATCTATATGAATTATCTCACAGCAACAATCCTATAAGGTAGACTCCATTAGTATCACATTCCAAATTTTAAAAAAAAGAAGGTTCAGAGCAGTTAAGTCACATGCCTGAGGTCACACAGCTAATATGTGAAGGAACCGTCACCTGGACCCCAGGTTACTAAGTCCAAAGCACCTGTGTTCTTGCTCCTCCCTGGAATTTTATGGAAGGGCAGTGAGAGAGTTAATTCGGGCATGTCGAAGGAGTGCTGCTTTATTACTGTCATCAGCAACTTAGTCCCTACGGAGCCTGGGTGTTTTTGCAGTGCTAACTGATGCACACCCCCATCCTGTCCTTTGTGACATTCCTGTGCCTGCTTCCACAGCCAGGCAGAGGAACAAGGGAAATAGGAAGTTAAATGAACTCCCCAAAGGGCAGTCACCAGAAGTCAATGGGTATTTGCTTTATTCTATTTGTTTGATTTAGAACAAAACAAAACAACGAATGTTCCCTGCCTCTGGGTCCAAGGACTTAGCAGCAGATTTAACAACAGAGGTTCCCATGAATAATGAAAGAATTTCCAAGTTGTCTGAAAATGACCATGACATCAAAGAGACACACCAAAATGAAGCTCAGGTGTTTACTTCCTTTCCCAAGTGACCCAAGCCTCAGCAGCATCATATCCATCACCTGGGCTCTTATTAGATATGCAGGGCCTCGGCCCCCTTGCCCACACCTGCTGGAGCAGAACTACATTCTACTACTGTCCCCAGGTGACTTGCCCAGTACCTCCCAGCCAAGGCCAGGGCCAGGATGAAGTGAGGGAGTCACTCAACAGGGTCTAAAATGTGAGTGCCCCAAAATGCAGTGATCAACATGAGCAATTATTTAATGCAATATTTTAAAAATATTTTTAAAAAGTTTTAAAGGTAGCTGAACATCTGCAGTATTCTCCTTTCTGGATCCTTGGGGGAGAGGGCAGGAGAAAAGGCTAGAGAAGGTCTGGGAGTTTTGATTTCTTGTTTTCTCTAGATAGTCTGAGTTTTCAGCAACAGAAATTGCATTGAGTTGTTTCTATTTTGGTCTGCATACCTCTATATTATTGGATTTTCCATAACTGTAATTATACACAAAGAATGTACCATTATAACCTGAACATTTAAGTTCCAAGTTCAGTTCGACTGCCGAACATAGATCATACTAATGACGATGATAATGATCACAGTAAGTAGGTAACGTTTATCGAGGCCTTGCTGTATGCTAAGTGCGTTACATGAATGAACTTATTTCATTTTTACAAGAACCCTATGAGGGAGGTACCGTTTTTATCTCCACTTTAGAGATGAGGAGATGGAGGGATACAGAAGTTAGGTAGCTTGTCTGAGGTTGTCCAGTTCGTAGTAACTACAGGAGGACGAATTCAGATCCAGGCAACTCGCTCCAGAGACTGCTCTCTTTACTGCTTTACAAATCTACAAATAAAATGTGAAAAATGAATTTATATGGTATCCAAAGTTATAAAGCAAATTTATGCACGCTTTTATTCCTTCAGTGTGCAAGTATTAGGTTGCCAAGTGTCTTTTTATTTTGAAAATGTCCCTTTTTACATTTGTTTATGTTAAAATGCTCTTTAATAAAACAATGAAATGAGAGTAATAGACGATAGTAGTTGCCTTTTAAAAATGTCCATAAAGTTTTGGCTGCCATTTTCTTTTTAATTAAGCCAGGAGTGGGTTGGGGAGAAGATGCTTTTTAGTTGGAGGGAAGACAAATATTTCAGGGTCCTCCTTGCTATGCCGGCAGCACCTATGAGCCCAAGTGGGCCCCATGTGGCCCTGCCCCGCCCCGTCTTTGCTTCTGCTGCAGCCCCTGCTCTTGCCTCTCCGGATGGTGTCTGTGTGGAACTCATTAGCAGTGGGTGTGTGTCTCGCCACAGTGGCTCATTCTCAGGGCTGCCAGCAATGCCAGGGATCGGGGCCGCCTCTCTGGCTGTCCTGGGAGGCTGCCTCTCTGGGCTGTCCAGTACAAAGCTGGGCTGCACCCTCTCATGGCCCTGCAGACTTTGGTGTCCCCACAGGAGGTGTCCTAAGATCGAGGAGGAAAGGTGCCTTGGAGATGGCATTGTCACCACCGGATCCTGCCTCTCAAGGAAGACTCTAGGTGGCCAGCTGCAGCTCGGTGACCTTCGCGGTGGTGGAGTGAGTAGGCACTGGATTTAATGCGCCTGGCCTCTCCATCTGCCAGCCCGGGGGGGAAGATGCCAGCGACACTGGCCGGCCTGGATGAGGGACAGGAATAGTGGCACAGAGATCCCAGCAAAGGGAACTGGCTTTTGTGGACACAAGCTCAGTGCCGTTTTATGTATGCCTTGCCCACGCTGTTGCAGCTGTCCCCTCCGTACCTCTCCGTATGCTGTGCACTGTTTCTATACCTGCTACTCATGTCCTGACCTCCATACGATTCAGGGTTTGTTTTTAATTCTGGCTTGGGCGTTGCAGCTGCCAAAGCCAAGGCTCGAGGCTCAGCCTGGACTGTTGATCCTATGTTAGGAGTTTCCGAAAGTTTGTTTTGGCCCAGCTGTGAGAGAACTGACGTGGGCTGGGCCCCGTTGCCAGATTGTGGTGCCTGGGGACATGCACTTGGGGCATTCTTTCCATCTCTGTCTTTGTCTGGTCTCCTCCTCATTAAATCTTCCTGGGTCTGTGGAGCTGACTACCAATTGGTGCCTGACCTACTTACAGGGAGCCACCACGTTCCCCTTTACTCATCATAATAAATGGATCATAACGGCTGGTTCACTGTGATTCAAAGTGGACTCTTATTTTAGAGTCATTTCTACCTCCTTGGGGTGTGTATTTCTGCATGTGCATACATACATGTATTCATGTGTGTGGATGCACGTACATCCAGGTGTGCGGGTGCGGGTGCGTGCTGTGCAGCTGCCTGAATGAAGGCTGGCGCTTTCCATTGCTATGTTGGGATTTTGCTTTTGGACAGCAGTCCCGTTGCTTTGTATCGAAGACTAGTTAAAGGGCTCGCTGTTTTCCCTGCGTCCACCCCCTTTCATTTTCTACTTGGAGCACTTTCTCTCAAGCCCGGGTGCTCACATTTTCTGCTCTTGGTGTCAGCTCTGTTTGCCTCTCTTCTGCCAAAGGGCACCATGGAGTTACTCAAAGGACCTTTTGAACTGTTTGTTCAATGAATGAAGAGCTCATTCGGGACAGTTACTGGGACAGCACATGCTTCCAACTGGTCCCTGACTCATGCCTTTTGGCTTCTGCCTCTGCTGATCTCAGAAGCCACATGGGATGTTGGTTTTGTCGGTGTATCCCGGTGTCTGACCTTTTCAACACCATTTTATCATGCATTTTGAAAGATACTTTCCCCCTAACAAACTGCATTTATAAAGTAACAACCAATCTGTGTTCTCATTTTTAATTAATCATATATACATACTTGTCAATCAGAGTTTCCAATCAGTATGAGTTAATCAGAGTTAATATTTATTTATTTACCAAGCACCTTCTATATGGCTGACCTATGCCAGGTGCTGGGGATAGAAAATTGAACAAGATTAGCAGGAGTCTTAGTGGGAGTTTCCAATATATAATATTCCTGTTAACTCATCATTTTAATTTGGGTAAAATTTACTGAGCGCCCTTTGTGTGTTTGGAGTGGTGCCGAGTCCTCGAGTGTATCACCTCTTTACCTGCTCAGAGCGACCCGGTGAGTTAGGCATTAGAGACACACCACTTTTCACGTGAGGAAACTGACAAGAGTTACAGAGTTGAGTCATTCGCTCCAGGTCACACATTTAATTACAAGGCAGAGGATTTGAACTCAGGATTATAATACTCTAAAGCTTTCCCATGGATATTTCAGTCACCAACTCCCTGAATTCCTTCCTTTTCTTTTCTACTGGGTAGGTGTTTGCTTTTGTGGGCAGGAGAGTGCCCTATGTTTTCTCCATGTTCTACTGCTTCTAGTTTAGGATTTTCCCCTCAGTTTTACTGAGATATAATTGACATATAACATTGTACTAGTCCAAGGTGTACAATATAATGATTTGATATAAGTATACATTGCAAAATGATTACCTCACTTAATTAACATCAATCACCTCACATAGTTACAAATTTTTGTTCTTGTGATGAGAACTTTTAAGATCTACTCTTTTCGCAACTTTCAAATATATAATACATGATTGAAGTCTCTGTTTATAGTTTAGTTTGAAGTCTCTGAATGAGTCTGTTCAACAAATGAGTCTGTTGCCTCATAGAATAAATGGAGCTTCAAGTTTCCTAAGACATTCAACTTATTCACCTCCTGATTGCTTAGATGGGGAAACTGAGTAGCAAAGAGGCTTGCCCGTGGTCACAGTGTCAGTGTCTGAGCTTGAACTCAGCACCCCTGACGTGCAGGCCAGTTGTGTTGATCACAGCACATTTCCTTGTTACTGGCTAATTTATTCTGAGCTAGGTGGCACATCTCAAGATATCTTCTGGGTACTTCTATCCAGGCGTGAGGTTAGAGCAGCCAAAATTAGATGATGATGCAAGCTCACTAAGTGCAAGGTCTAATTTTGTCCACCCCTTTGTCCCCAGTCTCCAGCACATTCCCACGTCTACCCTAGGAGGTCAGCAGGTGTGTGTTGGATGAATGAACTGGATGAAATGAAGGGGGGCCTCCAGGGATAATCCTCTCGTGCTATCTTTTTGGTAGTTGCTGACCTCCCTTCTTGGATTCTTCCATACCACAGGGTACTTTAAAATCAAATTGATGGTATCCTTATTTAATTTGACACTTCGATGATTCAGTCATTTAGTATCGTAAACTATTTTCCTGTTTCTATTTTGGAATAAACTGGCTGGTTCTTTTGGTACCTCTTGACAGAATAGGGTTTTTTTTTGTTTTTTTTTGGGGGGGGGTTTTCTTTGGCTGTACCGGAAATTGATAGAGGGATCTCAGTTATTAGACCACTAGTTCACTTTGGGTGTGGCCAGCTCACATACCTTCCTTGCGAGAGAGACACTTCGAGTTGCATGATGAGACTATAAAATTACAAATTTATGTCTAGGACAGATAATATTTTTTTAAATTATAAAGAAATGAGGAGGAGAGGAAAAAAAAAAAACACTCATGGTTCATTCACTCTGACTCATAAATTGTCCTTATTTTTCTCCTCCCTTCCAGTACTCAACTTAGTCAGGAATATTTTTACATCATCATAATTGGAGTAAAGACTGTGTTTCATAATGAACCACATTGAAATATCCCAACATGTTCTTCCACATTGCTTTACAATTCACATAATTTCAGCTCTGGGGAAGGACTGCTATTTCATGCAGGGTGTATACTGTGTCTTACTTAAAAATTGTTCTATTACAAGAAGGCAATTTTGGCTTTATGTGAATAGAAAGATGTAATTCTTATTGGGAATCTGGGTGAAATAAAACGGGATTAGAAAAGATTTGCAATACCTAGAAGGTCCTGTACTTCAAGTCAGTTATTCCATATCCATCAGCTTGTTAAAGCTCAAATGCTCTGTTTCCTTAAAGAAAAAAAAAGGACACTTGAAACATGCATAGAGAAGCCTAGAATTGGTCAATACCAGAATTGTTTTGGTCCTTTTTCTAGTTTTAATAATTCAGATAGTTAAGATGCCTTTAAAAGCAAGCATCTTTCCTGATTGCCAGGAGCATTTTCCTCATTTCTGAAGATGGGTAGCATTTAACTGACAGGCAAAACCACCACAGCAATAAGCATTGAAAGCTGAGTACTTAGGAAAGCTGACCTGGTCTTTAAACTTCTTCAGGAAAAACAATCAGAAAGGCAGAAAACAGCTGAATTAAATCCATCTGCTCACGTTCAGGTCAAAAGCCTGTGAGGATTAGTCCTTAAAGGAAGTTATGGGGTTTTAGGGGATGCGGCTGCAGAAGTGATCTGGTGACGAGCTGACTTGGAAGAGAAGGTTGGGAGAGCTGTCATTAATTCTGTTTGTGTCGTAATTCGGCAAGGTCACTGGAGAGGATCTTCCTTAGGCCACTAAAAATAGACAGTCTAATAGATCCAAGCGTGCTGTCATCTCTCCTCTCCTTTCCTTTCGTCGTGTCTTATTTTGGGAGCTCTCTTCATTCTTCTCACCCGCCTGCCTCCTCTGTCACTCTGCGCTTGCTTTGGATAAGCCATTTGTCCCCGTGTGTCGGGCATGAGAGGGAAGGCAGGGAATGTCAGGACCCCCGCTCACCTTGCAGCTATCAGATCCATCCTCCTTCCATCCTCCTTCCCTCCCCCTACCTTTCTGTCTCACCTTAACTTGGCCCCCCAATTCTATGTGTTTATCTCTGCAAAGAAACTGGCACATAGAACTACTCAGTATGTAATTATTGAATCAGTGAAGGAAAGAATAAATGAATGAATGGTGAGAGCTGTGGAGAAGGCAGTGTTCTAGTGAGGGAACAGTGGGGCTAGGAAGACCTCTCTCTCCCTTCAGTGTACATCCCATTACAGTTGTAATACCCTCCTCTTTCCACTCCCTTGTGCCCACCCCCACTTCCTATGTAATATGTCACCTGTTCACGTATGTGTTCTGTCTGTCTAGTCATCTGTCTGTTGTTGTGTATATCTGTCCCTATCTAAACATGCACATCCACTCAGCATGAGGTTCTATAAAAATTCCAAGGAGTCATTTAACTCCTGGATTCATTATTTCTATTTTTCCCCTCTTGATTCTGTGAATTTCATACAGATGTTTGGGAACAAAATCTTACTCCCAACCCTGCTATGTATAAAATGGACAAACCAGAGCCTGTGTGAATTAAATAGAAGAAAGGAGGAAGCTGTGGGGATCCCAGAACCCTCCACCCATACTGCCCTCACCCACCATAGCCTGCAGTAGCCTTTGGGGTATCTGGGAATTACCCAGTCTCTGCTAAACACAATTAATAGAATCACTGGATTAGATCACCACCGAGTTTCCATTTTGCCCTTACATCCCGTGATTTGTGATGTCCCTCAAACTTCAAGTCTGCGTCTCTGTGTTTAAGATTTGTAGCAAATGCAGATAATCATGCAGTGGGTGCTATAGGAGCTAAAATTACTGCAGACAACAGAGCTTCCGCTCTTCATAAGCTCACAGGGATTGGGGGTGGCAGACAAATGTAATTATTCCCTAAAACAATGAGGTATCCTAGGACTTAAGGCCAAAATGGTTGATAAAGATTATAAGCAGTAGGTATTGCCTCTCATTCCATCAGATATTGATTGAGCATCACAGCTGATTTAAAGGGATGCTAAGATTCAAACCATCTTAAATGTTCTGTGTCATTCGTCACTACGGTTTGCTGTTTATTTTTCTGTTCACATCCTAACTCTGCCACTGGATGACAGCTCTGCAGAAATAGCGGCTGTGCTGTTTGTACTCTCGGGTCCTGAGTAGGATCTGGCACATAGCAGATACTCAAGAAACATTGATGGACAGGTTGAATGGTTGGTAGGGATGATGCTGTGATGAGCTGTGTATGTAAAGTTGGGAAGAAGGTGAATTATCAGAAGGTAATCATTTTGTTAGGGCCTTGGAGGACAAGAAGTTTATAAAGATGAAAATGCATTCTGTGTAAGGCAAAAGCGGGAGCAGTGGTAGGGAAGAGTGAGATCATATATGGTAAGTTGAGCAAAAAAAGATCAGTTCCTGGAAGGAGCTGCCCTAGGTGAGGCTGAAGGCCGGCTGAGCTCGCTCATGAAGGGCCTTCCCTGGGGGTCAGGGTGAGGTGAGTATGGAAGTCCTGCAGTCAGATTGCCTGGGTTTGAAGCCTTATAAGCTGGGAGACTGGGGTACATTAACTCAGCCTCTCTGTCTTATGTTTCTCCATTTTCAAATTAATGTGACGATCCCTGTAAGCACAGAACCTAGAACAAAGCAGGCTTGCTTGTTGTTAAAAACAGAAGAGGCCAACCCAAGGAGACATTCGATGCTTTGAAATCAGGAGTGGCACAAGCAGACGCGTGGTGTAGAGTGAGCATGTAGCAGCGTGTGGAGGATGGACTGGCTCTCAAGTCCTCCTGGGAGAAAGATGCTGCCTGCATCCTCCCCCAACCCCTTCCTTCCCTTACCTGCTAGAGACTCTGAGTGTCCTCCCTGTGCCGTCACTGCCAAATAATTCTAGTTCCATTACGTTTACTCTCAGGATATTGCTCGTTGCCTAAGGCAGGGTCATCTATGTGAGAACCAATGGGATAAATAACTGTCTGGCATCAGTATCTGGAATGGCTGTGATCTAACTGAGGACCAGTTCTCCCTTCATGGGCACGTGGTCTTGCACCTGATCGTGTTTTCCTGTCCCTTTGTGTGACGCAGCCCTGGCAAGTGTATGACTTCTTAGCCAGAGCTCTGCCTGTGAACCTTGGCTCAAATTATCTTATGCTGTCATCTCTCCTTTTCTCACTTTTGTTATGTAAAGCAGCACTATATGTTTTCTGTGCTACATGCATCTTTGCAGGCAGCCTTAAATTCCCTTTGGAATAAAATGGGATGTGCGTAAAATGCATGACGTGAATTGTAGAGAGAGGCAGGGTGGGTTCTGTGCCCAGTGAGTTTTCAACCTAGTTTCTTCTCCAGGAAGACCTAGGTTCCTGGAGATTTCTAGACTCTGCTCTCACCTCCACCACCAGGTGGGGACTGACGTTTGTCTCTTCCTGTCATTCTGTCTCTGCCCTTGGAAGAGAACCAAGGTCATTCCCCTCACACATGATCTGACACGGGGTATTGATGAGGATCCTGCAGAGAAACTGTGGGATGTCTGGGGCAGGGTCTCTGTGGGCCCTGCTCATCACCCACTGGCCACTCGGGGCCTCAGTCTCTCCTTCCAGAAAATAATTGCAGCGTGACGGATCAGCGTCCCCTCCTTCAGTCATTCATGTTTGTCTTCACAATATCTGGGTACCACCCACACCGTTATTTACTTAATATGTTCTTTTGACTCATTCTGCTTCCCTTAAGTATTTTTAAAGAAAATTATATCATTATCATTGATGGCAAACTAGTACTTCTTATCATAAATAGAAGGTAACCCCCAAATAGGTAAAATTTAAAGGAAACTATAATACAGTTGACTCTGCTCTGAGCCTGAGACTGCCTTTTCTGTTAAAAGAGAGATTTGCTCAGGAATCACTGCAAATGGAGACATTCCCTTTGCTGAGATCAGGATTGAAAGGTCATTGAAAAGGTACTTCTCTGCTTCCTGATTCATTGTCATTTAATGCCAATAATAATAATAATAATAATAGTAGTTTGTTGGGCCCCTATGGTGTCAGGCATTGCACTATTTTTTCTATGTCTTTATATAGAGTCTGTATAACAGAAAAGTGATAAATTTTTGATCATGATGATGTTGACGAATATTTGGTGAACAATTAATTTGTGCCAGAAACAGTAGTATACTTTACATGTATTATCTCCTTTGTCCTCACCACCAGGGGCGCTGTGGGGTATTGTAGCGCCCGTGTTACAGGTAAGGAAACAGTCCTAAGTCATGCAGCCGGTGAGGAGTCAAGCCCCGTATTGGGAACAGGCAGGACTCTGAGTTCACACCCCAGCAGAGGCTGCGCTTCCTGCCACCGTCTGTCTAATCCACAGTGTGGCCCCTGCTCTCTTCCTGCTTGCTGGTGACAGGCCCACTTGGTCTGGCTCCTGGACAGGGTCATCTGGCTTTCTGCAAGGTGACCAGACCATCTTGTCAGGGACCGTGAAACCTGGCTGTGTTTACACGTCTCCCCAAGAGCTAAAGGAAGACTGTGCTTGCCCTCATGATCCCCTGCACATGCAGTGTCCTCTTAAAGATGGCTTCATCATGATACCAGGTTTGCCCCATGGAAACACAAACTCCTAATGACTATTAGAGAGGGAAAGATCCCAGAGATCTTCTAGCTCACTATTTTCCCAACTGTGGTCAGAGCTCTGCTGGAAGGAGTTGGGCTGCTTTTAGCTGGGGAACTGACTTTTTCAATTACAGAATTTGGTAGACTCAGAATAGGAAAGGACCTTACTAACCATCAAGTCCAGCCCAGTCCCCAGGGTCAAAATTTTGTAGAAGCTGCTGGATAAGGAATGTGGTTTAAATATTTTAAGAAATAAGTGATCAACATGTTAATAGTGTGTGTGTGTGTAACTTACACACTTACAGTTTCACACAGCTACAGATATCAAAGCCAGATATCCAGCCCAGGCTGAATTTTGAAAACCTGTTTCAAAGTTCAGCCTGGTTTTCTTGGCTGAAGCCTTAAGACAGAGATTTAATAAGTGGGTATTGCAGCGGAGGACCTCACGGAGCCTCTGATTTGAGTACAGATAGGACCATTTGCCTGCCACTTCCACACTAATGATCCAAACCCAGTCTAACAAGATGACCCAACTCACAACTGTGGACAACGCCATTTTTCTCTTCATTTTCCGTTCTTATTGAAATTGGTAAAAATGGACTTCACTTGTAATCATTTGAAAAATTTTTAAAAAGATGAAAAGAAAGAAAGGGATGATGGTGTGTGTGTGTGTGTGTGTGTGTGTGTGTGTGTGTGTGTGTACATCTGCCTGGGAGGAGAGTCCAGGGGGAACAGCCTAGATAAAGCTTCCTACGAGGACATTAGATTCTTGACATTGGCATGTGATTTTTCCCAAGATCTTTAAGAATGTCAAAATTGGTGCACACAAGTAGAGAATACTATTCCACCAATAAAATGCAGCAAACTATAGCTGAAACATTTTAAGGGCCCACTTCCCCTGCTGAACCTGAATGAATCCAGTGTACTTAATGAGGTGTGATAAGGATGCAGAGCGCCTGCTAGACTCGCTTGCTGGCTTGCATCAGCCTCTCTATGGCCAAATTCATATTTGCTGTTGAAGAAAATTTCAAGTCACCACCTAGTGTGGGCCTTCATTGGCACCTGTACGCAGGTGGGACTTTGGTATTAGGGACTCACATGGGGTCATTTGTTCAGAAGCTATTTGGGAGCATTAGTTTATGCCTCTCTCCACCTGATTTACAGTCAGCAAGAAAACATTCATGCTTCTTGCCCTTGTGGAGCTCGTAGACAATTTGAATTTGTACAGCTTGTGTCTTCAGAGTAAGTGTCTAAGAAGACAGAAATAACAACATGACATTTTCTTCTTCTTAATTTAATTTCACATTGCAAAAGGACAGTCCCACTTAATTTTGAGAAGCCTGTTGCTTTCTGAGTGTAATGGCCTCAGAGAGAACCCTCTCCTATTATATGATAAATCAGTCTCACTGCTATAGCCAGTGCAGCTTACTCTTTTTACTATGAGAAGATAGTAGGAGGCCGTGACTATTTCTAGCACATAGCAGAAAGTCTGCAGTGTGTGTGTGCGTGCGTGCATGTGTGTGTGTGTGTGTAAATACTTCCCTGACTTTGTGAATATGAAGAGTTGCAAATAAGTGGCTTTCTTGGTTGTATGGAAGTTGCTCAGATTTGATGAAACATTAGAGATACTGTTTCAGGCCTTGGGCCGTAGTCAGAGGGCTTTGCTGTTATCATTTCATTTGGGGGTGGTGATTCATCAATGTTTGCTCTCTCTCTGTCTCTCTCTCTCTCTCTCTTCCTCTCTTCCTCTCTCCCTCTCTCTCTGTCTCTCTCTGGCCTGGTAAAGTGATGCATTCATTGATATATATATATTTTTTAATCATTGGACTATTTCCCTAAATTAGTGCCCTAATTTATGTCTGGAGAAAATAGTTGAGTGTAGCTGTTGGATGAATTGCTATAGGTTCAAACTGCCTGTGTCCTGACTTCGCCGTTTAGTGGCTTTGTGAATGAGGGCAACTTTATTCAACATTTCTGTGCCTCAATTTCCTAGTTATGAAATATAATCATAGTACCTGATGTATCAGATTGTTATAGGATTAAATTATATATTATAGGAAAGGACTTAGCCCAGGACCTGGCACATTGCAAACTCTCAGTAAATGTTAGAAATCATCTCACCTGTTTGGATTAAGTTGTGTCTACATGACACGCAGCTCCTGGGGGTGTTGAAGAGCTGAAAGAGTTAGCATCACATGTACGTGACTATAATCATGCCCTTAAGTCCTCAAAGGTGATTAAATGCTTCACTTGGCATCAGAGGTATTTGGGAAATATCGATCACACTTTTTCAAACTCAGTACATGTACAAACACATGGATTTACTGTCAGTCACTCAGGAAGTACCTGTTGTTACCCAGTCTTGTTAATAGCCGGTTGCTTACAAAATGATAGTCTATTTTACCGATCTTAACTATTTGAAAAAGCAAAGTGGACAGCTCCATATTACTTTTATCAAGGCTAAATAATATGGGCCAAGTGAGTATATTATTATAGTCCTTTGAAAAAATTACAAATTTTATCTGTCATTTGACATCAAGTAGATAAAAAGGCAATAGATTTTCAGTGTTTCAGAATTTTAAAAATACAGTTTTATGGTGGTTCTCTGTTTCACCTCTACCATTTCTCTATTTCTCCAATAGGCCAAGCCCTTTAGAGGGTTAGCAGGTTGACCCAGGCCAGACAAAAATGAGTATAAGATGTGATTTCTGTCTTCAGGGAGCTCAGAGCTTCCTTGGATGCAATGTTGGAAGGGACAGACAGCCATAATAACAAGGAACTCTACCCGTGGGAGAAATCAAGACGTCATACGGAGTTCTGACGGAATCTGGAAGCCCTCCGAGTCCAGCACAGGGAGCAGGGTAGAGTCCCACCACAATTATACCAACCGTGAAGGGGAGGGGAATTCAGCTGAGGGAACAGTACGTGCAGGGAGGAGCAGAGGTGCTTAGCCTGCCGGGCTCACCTGGGCAGGAGGTGAGGCCAGGACAGACGAGCGAGAAATGCGTAAGCTCTGTCCTCCAGTGCGTGCATTTCCTGACCTGGTAGGGAACCATTTAGAGTTTAAATATTCTCGAATTCTTTACGTAAAGATTGCTGTCCTTCTAAGAAGTAGGTGGCTCCTACCCAGAAGGAAGTTTCTGTCTTGTCCTGTGCATTACTGTCAAATGTTGAGCTATTTGTTCATTCACAGCAAGGAGACAAATAAGCTAAATAAACTATGGAAGAGGTAAATACTGTTCCAGAACAGATGTGATTGCTTATGCCCTACCTGCTTTGTTTACTCCAGCAATTCTTTCTAAAAGTTTTCCAAATGACCCAGTAGATATCCCAGAAATTCTCCTAAAGTTGGGTTATATTTATTTTTACTTGCTTGCCACTCCCTCCTTACCCCCCTCCCACCAAAAAAATAAATAAATAAAAAGCAGAAGTGCTGCTATTTTAGGGCAAAAATAAAATATACTCTCTTGGAGAAAGGCTTTTTCTTTTCCTTCGATTCTAAGTGTTCCCGGGTTCTATAACAATATAAATAGACTTAAGTGTGTGTGTGATTTTTATAGTGGATGTGTTTAGCTTTTCCCCCTTTTCTGAGGTTGAATTCCTTTATTATTCAGTAGAGAAATCATGGCAAAGTGGGAAGGCAGATCTTTGGGAGCATGGGAAATTTAGATTTGCATTCCCATTCTGCTGCTAATTAGCTTTGTTATCTTGGGCAAGTTATTTAACTTCTCTGAGGTTTAATTCCCTTCTCTTTTAGGAGGTAGGAACGGAATAAAACAAGCCCCGCCCAGTGCTGCTGGGAAGATTAATTAAAAGAAAAATGCACGTACAGGCGCCAAGGCTATATATATTGGGGATATATGGTGGGTGACAAATAAAACTGGAGCTCCCAGCATTGCAATTGTTAAAATGTTAAAGGGGAGAAAGCGAAACTCCATCATTTAGGCGAGAAATAGGGATAAAATGTAGAGTAGCAGGAGGTTTGCTCATATGCTAGATGACTGTTTGTTTATTCATTTCCCAAAGATATTACAAAGGCTGTGAATATTTATTTAGTTCTGCTCCCAATAGCCCTTCTAATAGGGAATTATTTGGGTACAACGAAAGACATTTGTAAATGCGGCTGATAAGACTGACACTGGACAAGGAGTGTTTTGTTGGACACAAGAATTCTATTGTCACTGGCTTCAGTTGTCAAGTGCCCGGGGAACCCAGAATTTATGGTGACAGCACAATGGGCCTTTCAGGGCCCAGCAAAAGAGCTGTGAGATCCCGCTCCCCGGCTTTTCAGGGCTTCTAATCTTTTTATCGGGCCCGGACAATGCCGGATTCAGCTGCTGCCTGCGCCTCCTGACTGTCCATTGGCCATCAGGTATTGTGCGGTAATTACCATGGTGACAATGGACTCTCTCTACACCAGTCCATCGGTGCTTTGGAAAACGGCAAAGGTTGTCACTTTGTATTAGGTGCCTCTAAAGGCACGGCTTACTTAGAAAAACTACTAAAGAGAAATAAAGATAATCATGCTAAGAGTTTGATTTAAAGGGCCACTGTGTCAAATCCATTTGTAACCCAGGAACTCTTTATGGATGTTTTCCCGTAATTACAGCCAGACGCTGGGCGTCATCCCTGTACAAGCAGTGAGTAGCCGGCCTTCGAGATTTTGCAGGGAGCCCTGAGCTGTGGGCAGCTGGCAGCCCTTAAAGTCCTATGGGAGCAGAGGTCTAAGCTGAGCCATTGTACTTTGAGGGATCCCTGAACTTCTTTCAAAACTCAGTTTCCTCATCTGAAAAGGAATGGTGTGGAAAAATGCTTATAGATTAATATTAATTATATATCCCGTGAATGTATATTAATATATACAAATGTACGGTTATTAATCAATATATGAAAGCTTATCCGTCTACCATAGGGCTTTGTGAACAGCAAATAGACAATAAAAGGTAAAACGAATGTTTTAATCGTGCACAATTGAAAAAGCACCATCTATACCTCTTCATAATCACAGCTACTAATAATCATTGAGTGCCTACTCTAAGTGAGGTATTGCATTTATTATCACTGTTCTTTACAATAAGCCTACAAAAGAGTTATTAATATCCCCATTTTATAGTGAAGAAACTGAGGCTCAAAAAGTTCCTGCCAAAGTCAAATTAGCTTGGAAGAGGCAAAGCCTGGATTTTAAGTCCTGTCCCCTCACATTTAATAGCTTCTGCCCTCATTTTTTTTTTAAATCATAATCTACCAATTTATCTTACAAAATATGCTTCACCGTATGGTTTTGGAACTTGGGCAATAACAGGAAAGAAAAACACCCAGTGGTGAGTATTTAATTGGGTTTATTCATCCCTTCAACAATGTCAGGAACATGTGACACCCATAAAAGGAAGAAGCCCGCATCTGCAGGGAACCCAGGCTCTACTGCCTGTGCCCCTTCTCCTGTCCGTGGAGCAAGAAAAACACACAGCAATATCAACAAAACAACTTGGTGTTTCTAGACCAACAGAAAAGTATATGGCCTTTGCTTGACTTCTATGCCCAATAAAAGTTTCAAAAACCTGATATTTTATTGTTTAATAGTAATGTATTTAATCATAGTTTGTATTACTCAGCTCCATACCAAAATATCTCAAATTCCCTGTTGTGTTGTTATACCAAAAAGTAGGAATTATGTTATCACATCCTAGAGAAACGGGCATAATTTACCCGGGGAAGTAGGTCTCGTTGTGGGTTCTTAAAGCTGGCAGGAAAGAAGTAGAGTTTTTAGTGATTTGGTCTCTGCTGCTTCCTTGCTCTATGAATTTGGATATTTACCACTTAGCCTCAGTTTTTTTCACCTGTAAAATGGAGCTGTCACTCTCTCCTTGGGCTACCCTGCTCCACTCAATGGCAATTCTTTCCCTTTTATACCCGTCACCCCTGTGTCATACCTATATATGCACAGTTAGTGGCCTGAGGATCCTGAAGCATGCACTGATGGAGTAAGTGGGGTGGGGACTCTTTTAATCTAATTCACATATACTTTCAGCCCTTATCCTCCCCCACAGCACTATATGTTGGTGTTTTTGTTGCTGGAGTGCTGTTGACAATGATCCTGGCACACACCTGCCCGGGCTGAGCCCACATTCCGGAAGAAGACCCACACATGGAGAGCTATAAGCCGGGGTATTTGATTTGGAGCAGAAATCCTAAGAGAGGGATGGCAGCATGACTCGTGGGTCAAAGGGAAGGATATGGCTCTGCATGTACTGAGTCTTCAATACAGTCAGAGCTCAGCAAAAGAAATTTGCCACAATCACATCCCCATCTGTCCCTGAGTTTCCTCCTTGATTTTGATATGCTTGCCAAGTATTTTCTCCATCCCACTTTACACCCTTGGCTTCATGGTGTTCCTCTTCCTGATTTCTCAGTCTCTGAACTAATATATGGCATGGAGTGTCTTCGCCTCTAAGAGGTTCAGTACTATGGGTAGCCGAGCACAGCAATGGAAGGGGCTGGTAGAGAGCAGTGGTTCTCGTACTTGAAGAGGGCCCTTGATGGCATGCAAGCCTTGGGAAATGAAGGGAAGATGCCCTGAGAGTAGGTAGGAGTGCGTGCAGCAGGGCTGCATTGTATTTTTCTGTCTCAAAAGGGACCACATGATTCCAGGCCTCGGGGGAGTCATTAGATGTGGGGAAGGTCTGGGGGGAGAGGGAAAATGAACATTCCAACCAAGAACACCAATGCAGAAAGAGAACATCTGCACTATACCTGCCCAGCCCTCTCAAACCTAATGAACTCTTTTTTCCTATCAATTCTGTTAAAAGCACAAAAACAACTTAGATTTCTTCTGTTCATTTTTTTTCTAAGAAAGATGGTATAATTGTATACTACAGACATTGTCCACAGAACCCAGAGCCCTCTTTCTCAAATGTTTGCAGTGATCAGAATCATAGACAATTCACCCATTTATTTTTGCTTTCCTTCCAAGGCTCTTAATTGTCAGTGCAAGCTTTTGGTGAAAGGAGTTTTAAAGGAGACATTTTGCAGGGAGGTAAAGAATGCAAGGTCAAGTGGGAGTTCAATTTGTTTTTATAGATTTGAGAAGTAAACTTTTAAAAGCACAATGGCTGTATCATGAACTGATTGGAGACCAGAGAAGAAACACAGGCTATGAAGTCTGCACTGCTGGATTCTGATCCCACCTTGGGTGTTATGGGCTGTACACCTCGGGCAAGAGTTTGACCTTTTTGAGTCGTCGGGTGAGATACCCTGATGAGTTCATGATACCCAGAGTGGATATATGCATTTAAAGAGAATACATTGGTAAGGACTGCAACAAATGCCCGTTCCATCCCTGTTTATGGTCTCCTATTCATCCATTTCTGGGTAACATACCACCCCCAAATTTAGTGTCTCATAACAACTATTTATCATTACCTCTTACAGTTGAGTTGAGTGAATCATCTGGGCAGTTGTTGCTTGGGCTCTCATGCTGTGTAGTCAGATGGCTGGAGTCACATGAAGGTTTGAGTGGGTTGGATGTCCAAGATGGCACCTTGGCTTACCATCTGGCTCTTCAGCTTGGATGCCTGGAACAGCTAGGCATGGCTGGGCATCTCTCTCGCTATCTATGCAGCTTCTCCACATGGCTAGCTGGAGCTTCCTCACAGCATGGAGGTCTAGAGCATTCAGACTTCAGACATGGCAGCTGACTTCTCCCAGAGCAAGCTTTCCAAGAACACAAGACAGGTTACCAGGTTTTTATGACTCAGATTCTGAAATCATATAGTATCACTTTTGCAGTGTTTAATTGGTTACCCAGGGGCAACTCGGAGTCACATGGAAGGGGACCACATAAGGGCATGAATGTCTGGGCGTGTGATTCATTGGGGGAGGGCTGCTGGAAACTGGCTACAATGTGGTTGCAAGTTGGGTCCTTCCTTATCAGTTATGTGCTGAATGAACTGCCCCCTGTGACTCCATGTGCATCTTTTATGACTCCATGTGCATCTGCTACTCTATCTTTGACATCCTGGAAATAGCACACATTAGGACAGTTTTCCTGTTCTTGATACAGTCACCAAATCAAGGAGCCATGAACAGATTTCAGTAGATGTACAGTTCATCCTCAGCCCTTCACCAGAGGGTTTTTCACATGTTGTTGTTGTCCTTGTTTGTTTTGGAGAAGGCATTGTGTGTGAGGAGCTGTTAGGTGGAACCAAGATGAGGCAAGGAAAAGTGGATTTAGGAAAAATGAAAGATAATAAAGTCAAAGTAGGAAGGTGTTTAAGCCCTTAGTGCAGCCCAAGTTGATCCTAGAAGGTAGAAGTTCTGGAGAGGAAGGACATTCAAGAACTCCTTTATGCTGCTGTGTTAGGGACGCTATGCCAGCCGCACCTTCCTTGGTTCAGTGCCTCGGTTTTGGAAGACGACAGCTGTTCAGACACTCCATATTCCTCTCTTCATTCATTCAGCAAATATACATTGAACAGCTGCTCTGGGCTAGGAAACGTGTTAGACACTTCAGGAGACGTGAAGATGAATCAGACCCGAATCCAGGCAGAACACAGCCCCACAGAGAAACTCCAGAATGTGGTGCAGAGCAGGAGGGGGGCGGAGAGGAATGTCATCCTGACAAAGAATTGCAGCTCTGTCAGCCCAGCGCTCTGCTTTGCCAGCATGGGGATGACATCTCCTATCACAACTGCCACCTCTGTCACTCTCTGCCCTTGAGTCTGTCATTCCATGAGGATTCGACAGCACCAGAACAGTGCTTCTCCCTTTAGGAGGGAAGGAACTTGCTTTGGACGCCAGTAAAATGTGGATTCTATCAGCAACCGGCTCTAAGACTTCCTGTCTCCCCTACAGGTTTGTCGTTAGCGCTAGAGCAGATGCGTGTAAAGTATGTAGCGTATTATAAGAAGTTGGATGTATGACTGCTTTTATCTTTGTTATCAAAGTTCCAGATGCACAAATGGTTCATCAAACCATCCTGTGGGTACCTCTAAATCCATGACAAGTTTTTCCCAGTTTGCACACAATTGTGATAATTTGTTTACATCTTTCTACACCTGGACCGTTATTGTCTGAGAAAAGTGTGTCCTATGCAACTGTGTACCCCCAGTGTCTAGTGGTGTATCACTTTATTGATTCATGTCACCTCTAGGTTACTAACGATCCTTTCACTTTTTGCAGAAATCACTGTATATTCGGCTCAGTGGCCTCCTGACGATCATTCCTGTTGCCATTTGTTGAATGACCAATCAGATGGGTGGAGTTTTGCGTTACAGAAATTGGCAGCAAGTATCCAATGGGTGAAGAAGGTAAGATGGACCAGCGTTACTGAGTGTTTCAAATGTAACTATATTTGTGGAGATGGAAACGATGGCTTCCAGGCCCATCGCATAAACCTGCGGTGGTTTGAACCTTCACAAATCCGGAGTAGAATCTGACAGGGAAGTAGGCCTGGGCTTTGAGGAATGTGATTATTCACTGTGGTTATTGGGTTATCTCTATGGAGCATCTATTATGTTCCCGTACAAGGATGATGGTAGTTTTTTGTTTTGGGTTTTTTGTGTTTTTTTTGACTATAGAAGGTTCAGAGGAGAAAGAAGGAACTAAAGGGGGTTATAATTCCTTAGCAAGAGCTCAGCTGGATAGACTGACTAAGGCAACCAACATGTTGTTTTTTATCCCATTTTCTTCTTTTGAAAACAATTCTCTAAATATGTACAAGGTGGCTTACATCCCACGAGGAAAAGAGATCACTAGGAGGCTGAACCTTTTAGATCTCAAAAGACAGAGCACTAGATCATAAGCCAGGAGGATGACTTCAACTCCAAGACCTGACTCTGCCGTTCATTGTCTGTGTGCCCCTAGGTTAAGGAGCTCTTCTCTGGGACACAACGGTGGTTGGATCCAGAGTCTCTAACAGTCCTTAAGTCTTAGGATTCTATGAATGTATTTACCTCCTTTATCTGCTCAGTGGTAACTGGAGCTATATTTTATAGCATGTCCAAATATTCAGATAAAAATTTAAGAATTAATTCTACCAGCATGACTTTCCACACTTTAGTGTCCTACACCCATCCTTCCACGTGTCGGTGGCTCATCTCCACGTGTGTGTCCACCAAGTGCCTTAAATGCAGGGGCCAAATGCAAGTCATGATTTTCTCCTCTAAAGCTTTACCTTGTCCTGTGTGCCACATTTCAGCCATAGCACCAAAATTCACCCACACCAAAAACGCAGGAGGGATCCCACATGCCTCCCAGCCCCTACCCCAATAGCAATTGATTCCTGTTGATTTACTCTCTATCTCTGAAACATTTTTATTTTTCTCTATCCCCACTGCCACCATCCAAATGCAAGCCAGATCCCCTTTCTCCAAGATTTTGCCACAGTTGCCACCTAACAGATCTTTTTGCCTCCAGTGTTACTTCTCCCCCTGTCAGCTCCAGCATGATCCATCTTTCATACATACCCTGAACAGTGTCCCTAAATCCAGAGATTATGTTACTTTGCTACTTAATCGCTTTCGATGTTACAGATCTGAACTCCTTCTCAGGCTTCTAGGACCCTTCGTTGATGGGGCCACTGTTCTGTTGTCCAGAGTCACTCTCAGCTGCTCTCTGCACACCCACCCTCACTGTACACATCCACTCTAGGATCTACTATAAGGCACAACCTTTATTTCCCCAAAGCCCAGTAATCTCCCTGTCTTCACAAGCTAAGTTTTACTCATTTTATACCTTCACTTGGACCTCACTACCTCTAAGGAGTTCTTTCTGATCCCTGAAGACTGGACTTTGGGTGTCTCCTAGGCTTTAGTCATCGAGATTACACCATTTACTGTGATTCCCACATTGGGTTGTAATTGCCTGTTTAGTTGTCAGTCTTCCCAGCTAGACCTGAAGGTTCTTGAGGATTGGCCTTATTTTGGAACCACCAGGCTCCCAGTTGCAAGCACTGTATCTGGTTCAAAGTAGGTTCTCAATAAATATTTACTAAATGTATGAATAGAGACTTTAAGTATAGTTTAAATAGAAGATGAAGAAGGGGACCTGATGTTACCACAGAGAGAAAAGTCACAATGTTGACAGCTAACAGGTATTGAGTGCTTACGATATGTCAGGCACATAAGGTCTTGAAAGGTATCACCTCCCTTAATCCTTGCAAAAACCTACTGTGATAGATTCTATTAATATCCAAGATATTACAAATGAGAAAACCGAGTTTTAGAAAAGTAACTTGCCTATGGCCATATTGCCATACTTTTATCCTTGGACGTTTTTATTCTTGGAGGTCTGACTTTAGCTAGAGCTTTTATCTTTGCTTTTGTCTTTTGTCTTCCTTTCTTTTGTCTTCCCCAGAATTAATCTGGTCCATTATGGACAAAAAACATTTCCTCCACGTAAGGCTAAGACTTTTCCTGCAGCCCACACAAGCTATTTTTACTTAGATGGTCAGCCCCTGTGATTGGGGCGTGTAAATCTTTGGTGATTTTCCAGGTGTTTTACACTCATATTTTAATGTGGGTTTGTTCTGGGACAAAATTTCAATTTGGGGAGCCCCCCTACTCTTTCTCCCATGTTCTGGCCAACGTTTGTCATGGGAATAAACCAATGAATGAAAACACTCTTAGTGAAGGCGGAGCCATCTTTCCTGCAAATGCACCAATATGACTTGGAAATTATGTGGCCGACTCCTCTCATGTTAGCACATTTTGCACTCATTTGCTCTGAAGCCTGGCTCAGCAGAGGGAACGCATCCCTCCTCTGGAAATGCCTGTGAATGATGATCATCTCATTTCTGCCAAGCCAGATGGGTCTCTTCATTTCCTCCGACCTTTGAATTCTTCAGTAGGACTTGCGGCTGACATTTCCTTTTTTTCTTGGTAATAGGGACAATTAGAATGAGGTATCAATGAAACAGAGTCAGAAGTTAAATGGAAAGTACTTCAATTTAATTTGTCTTCTAGGAAATCATTTAGGTGTTTTTTTTTTTCCACTTAGAAATTAAGAACAGCCTGTTTCGAAGAGTTCTGCATAGCTCTTATTCCAAGGAGAGGAAGGTAAACTATTCTAATGTTTGTAGCACCCTTAAAAAAACACAGGATGGTACAGATGGAACAGTCCTTTGATCTTTCAGGATAATCTTCTTGTTTTAGACATAGGATTTTTTTTAAATTTTTTTTTTGCCTAGAGGCAGGAAAGGACTTGGATCATACTATAAGGTTTTGGAAGGGCAAAATGAAACTTACCTACAACTTTGCCTCAAGACTCAGATTCTTGATCCCCAATCCATTCAGGATGGCAGTGTTCCTTGAACCAGTGCCTGTGATGTGCCAGGATACAGGCAGGGATGAAAGGCTTTCCCTTTCTTCAAGGAGCTTACAGTCAAGGAGCTCTGTATAAAGCACTCAGAATCCTAGTGGGAAGGGAAGAGAGGGGGATGGGAGGTAGAGAGACAGACTTTTCACAAATGGTTGTGAAGTGGTTTGGACTTAGGGATCAACTCTCTGGCTGACTTCTAGGGAAATCCACTTGAACCTCCTTTCCTGGTACATATTTCTTACTTAGGCACCTCCTCAGAGCAGGAGAGGAATGACCTGAGTAGCTACAGGACAGAGCTTCCTGGCCCCGCTACCTCACTGAGCTTTTAGTAGGGCATTGGGGCACAGATTCGAACGTCTTGAAGCGAAAGTATTTGTTGTTATACTCATGAAAAGTATACACACGTTGAGACCCTCCTGACTGATAATCAGCAGGGGCTAATCATCACAGGCCACCCAATTACCTTTCATTTGCATAAACATTTGCATAAAAATCAATCCCAAAAAGCCCCCTGGGGGGGCAGCTCACCTGTGCTGGAGCAGCCACCAGGCTCTGCATTGTCCCTGACAGTGTGAAATGTCAGCAGCCTGCCTCCTAACCCCTCTGCCTGCTGGGTCTGTCTGTGAAGGCACATTTCCTATTTTGGGATATAGGCCACTGTGGAGAAAGAGGCCAAGTATCTGTCTGTAGCTGGTGCCCTGAGAATCATAAACAGACACTCAGTTCACTTGCTGACTCCTTTGCAGATCCTCAGTGTGTACAGTGTGACTGTCACTAATGCAGTCAACTAAGGGATACAGGAAGCTCTCATGTGCCAGGTAATGTACATATCCCACCTTTGCCAGAATCAGTACTAAAGGACAAACTTCAACCGAAGCCATGGTTCTGTAATCTTGCTTTATTTAAGGAATGGTGAACAAAGTGCACAGACCCTCCTGATCAGGACAGTGAGAGCTGATGTTTAATGCAACGCCCATGTGCAGACACTGTGCTACGTGCTCTATGTTCATTGTCTTGTTTGACGTCACCAACACTTTGGTATGTGCCGTTGTCCTGATTCCAGTGTGTCTCTTCCAATTCTTTGGTGTCTTGCCTTCTGGTCTTAACCAAGTTGGATGGTGGTTATGTTACAGTTCTTTTGGCGGTCATATCATAAATCTCCACGTGGGTTATAAGGGAGACAGACCTAGGTGCTGCTGGCTAATGTCGCAGTGTGCTGCTGAATGTAGGCACTGAGTGAGAGGCAACCCATGGGGACAGGAAAATCATCAATCATCTCCTGAGAACCATTCCTACTTTAGGCCTTGGACTAGGTGCCGGTACAGCAATGAACGAGATGCACATGTATCAACACGACAATTGTACCAAAGTCATATCTTTAAAGAGCACCCCTTCTTGTGGTGGAGCCAGGTCAGCAGAAAATAACCATGGCTTAGAGATTCTTAGCTCCATGGGTTCGTAGGAGCACAGAGGGACTGACTCTGATAAGAGAAAATCGGGAAAGGCTTCAGTGAGGAGGTGACCTTTGGGTTTAGATGTGACGTATGAGTCAGAATTTACCAGAAGACAATCAGGAAGGATTTTTCATGCAAAGAGAAAAATGCAGAGGTTCTTGAGGCAAAATATTCATGACTAGGTGGTTTGTTTGTTTGTTTATATCAATAGGTAAGACAGTTACAAGGTCTACAGAAAATTAAGCATCCTTCGATCCCTATCTTCTAGTCTCTCAATTTCCTTCCCTGGAGGCTACTACTATTTTCAGTTTTCTATGTGACCCTCCAGAGAGTTTCCAGGCAGTTACGACGCTACAACCACACACCCATGTACTCGCTTCTTCCATGTTTGTATACGTAGGTGGTATCCAACTGTAAACACTCGTGCGTACACTGTTCTACACCTTGATTTTAAAAAGAAAACTTTATTAAGTTTTCCCCCTTGTTTTTGTTGCTTGTTCTCTGATTTTAAGCTTTCTTTAAGTTTTAAAACATTTCAAACCTACAGAAAAGCTGCAAAAATAGTAAAATGAATTCTTATAGACCCTTCATCTTGAGTCACTGATTTTTTTAAATCATTTCCCCCATGTTCCATGCAACAGCTGTATGAACGTAATGCCTAATCGAGGTACAGCTTGGAGGTCAGTTACCCAGACACTTAGGTGAGCTTCTTCTCTCTCCCCAGCACTTACTTAGCAAGATAACCAAGATGTACTTGAAACCAAGAATACGTTCCTCTCTTTGTCAGTTTCCCTGAGATGCCAGAAGCAGCAAATGTACGCCCAGGATGGAGATGGCAGGAGGGGCCCCTCTTTGGGCCACTTGCTACCCACTTGATGCTCATCTTTGGGAAAGGATCTTCCCCTGTCTCGTCAAGTAGGGGAGTCTCAGGCAGGTGATCACGCTCTCTGCACACTTCCCTTCTGGACCCAGTGGTCCAGGATGGGAACAGACAGTCCCGCTGAAATCTACCCACTTCATTTCCGGCAACCAGCCATGTAGACAGTGTGACTTTTCTGTTCTGCTTGTCAGAGTCAACACGGCATCTCAAAGGCTGGTGTAGGGTTCCCTCCTTTTAAAGATCAAAGCACTTGAACACTGCTTGTTTATCTGTGCATTTCCTCCATGCATTACATGGCAAGGAATAGTTTGTTCTCAACGTGAGAGGGACTTTGAATACTGTGACAGGCAGGAAGTAACCCAAGAAGACAGTGTGATATGGTTTTGCCGTCAAGTGCTCTGGGCCCAGGAGGATTGTTTTCAGGTATTCATTCATTCACTCATCAAATAATTCCTGAAAGACACCGTGACATTCTTTCATGCTTTGTGCCAAGACCTATGCATGCTCTTTGCAGGCTGGGTACTCAGTGTCTGTGGGGTGATAAACATATCTGGGCTGAAGAAAGTAGGTGAACCTGAGAGGGGTCGGGTGGAATCACCAGGGGATGACTTCCTGGCCATTCAGTAATTGATTTATTCGTATATCAAACACACTTACTGACTGCTTACACTGTGCTAAACCCACACATTCACCTGTGACTAAGATTACTGCAGTTCCTGTTCTCATGGAACTCATATGCCAGTGGAGAGGGCTCCCCTGACCCCCTTCTAAGTCTACCTGTTTTCTTCAGTTGGGCCCATCAGGAAGGTTCAGCTGCTCCCAGAATGTTTCAGGAAAAAATCAGGCCATTGCCCAGCAGCCCTCCCAGCCCCATGTGATTTCCAAGCCAGAGACTCACCATTTCCTCCAGAGGCTACTAACCCAAATTACCCTGTGCCCTGTGGGGCATGCAGAGCTCAAGGCAGTTGGAGAGAGCAGAGAAGGAAGGGTAACAAGACATTAAAATCAGCCACCAATTAACTGTGTCTGCTGAGAATCTAGAAGACTGCAGCCTGACACCTGGCAAATGCCTCCATTTGGAGGCTTTAGAAAAATTGTGGAGGGGCCAGTGAGTTCATCTTTTCAAGAGGCTCTGAATTTTAGAACCTAAGCACCATTTGAAATGATGTTAGGTTTCCATAGCAACAGTTCTTATACTTTTTTTTTTTTAAAGAAAACATGTTTAAGAGTTTGGCCACATACCTGCAAGAGCTAGCAAGTTCCCTTAAGTATCACATTTCTGTCCATAACAGATGCTATTTTGGATCTCTCAACATTCCCAATCTCTTTTCAGAATTTCCACTTGAAAAATGGACCCAGGAGCATTGTTACTCAATGCCCCTAAACCATTCGCATCATGCTTTGGGCAAAGAAAAAGCCTTTGTCGCTTGTGTAGTTGCATTCTTGTCCAGGGTTTGCGCTGGACTGCACAGTGGCAGGGAGCAGCCTGTGCTCACACGGGAGGGGCCAGGGTCGCTGGTGAACAGGATCATGGGAGCACATCCGGCTCCCTGATCTCCTCCCGAGTCCTCCTCCACCGAGCTGCAGCAGGATAGATTTTTCTACAGTCTAAATTGTATCAAGTTCCTTCAGTCTAAAACTCCAAGCTTCAGAAGTTTGTGGTCTTTCACAGGATAAATTGCAGGTTCCTCCGCCTGGCTCCTAAGACTGACATGATCCAGTCACCAGCCCCTCTCATCTCTTGAAGCCCCTATTCCACCCTCCCAGTTAACGTTCCATCCATACCGTATTGCTGAGGGTACCTGTGCTTCATGATGCTTAACACTCCATCCTCTTGCATCCGTTTTCCTTCTCGGTCTCCATTTGTCTGAAGATGCTGTGAAGGATCCTCTCTTCCAGGTGGGGTTCCTGACTCCTGAGTGCCCTGGTACCTTGGGGGTCTTGATATGTCTTCATGGGCCCTGGGCATCTTTGCCTTTATGAGCTCCTTTTTCTATTAAAAGAATTAAATGTTATATTTTATGGCTGCTTTGGTATGAAGATGAATATAATCTTTACCCTCAAAGGTCAATTTTCCTTCTGACCTTAAAAGAAACTGAAACATTCCTGTGAGCCCGTAAAGGTATTGTGGACCCCAGGCACGATACTTCCACCTAATGGAGAAGCCTCAGGGGCTTGGCACCTTCTGTTCCCTCACATGCATGGCTCTCCATTATGCAAGGCCTTTCCTGATGTCACAACCTGTAAAGGCACACCCACCCCTCGGATATTCAGTATTTCATTATTCTGTCTTATCCTTCACAGGAGTCATCATAATGTGTGAATATCATGTCTATTCCCTTTCATGGTTTACCTTTTTATTAGTTGTTTCCCCCATGAGAGTCTAAACCCCTCGAGGTTCAGAGACATGGTCTGCCTTGCCCACCCCTATATTTTCAACGTCCAGAGCAATGTGGTCCACACTAGTAGTAGCTCGGTAAATATTTCTTGAATGAATGACTAAACCAACACCTAATTCTTGAATGTTTCTCTTATGGGTCGACAGGAATATGATGGTGGGTTGCCTGTCTTAGAAAACTGTGGGGGGCCGAGGGCTGGAGCGTGAGCTCCTCCGTGCTGCTGGGTTGCTCAGAATTTTCAGACGCCTGTCTCTCTATTCCTCATTTTCTCCCTCCCTCTCTCTCTCTCTTGCTCTCGCTCTTGCTCTGAGTTCCTCCTGGGCCACCATTCAGATCGGAGTGGCATCGGTTCCCAGAGCACTCCACTCTGGGGATGCCAACAGCTGCATCATGGCTTTCTCTCATGTGCATCTGCACATTAACACAGGCCTTTCAGGCCTGCTCTGGCTTGCCTGACCCCAATCCCACCAGGAAAGAATGTGCATCTGTAATACTCTGGAAAATTGGGGCTGACATGTAGCTTGGTATCCAAAGTGGTTTCAGTCAAGCAAACAGAGAGAATAATAGCCATGCACCTAAATGCTTGAGCAGATATCAATTGGAGGAACGTTCCAATAATCCGTGTTTATAAAGCCCGTGAGTAGGAATTTTTGAAATAGCACTTACCCCACTTTATTCTTGACAAATGATGTTTGTAGCCATTGAGATATTTTATTCCAATTATGTGCCAGTGTTGTGGGGAGAAGGCTTCTGACGATAGCAGGAATAAGCCATTTTTACTGTGCCTCTATCACTATTCCCGTTGCTAAACTCAACTGGACAGTTCATTAAGATGAAAAATTAACAGCACATGCTTTGGGGAGAATAATCATGGAACATGACAGCTTGTGGAGGCACTGGCATTCAGAGAAGCAGACAGATGACAAACATGCTGGTCTTTGGAAGAAGTGGTGATTGGCCAGTCGGTCAGGAGCCAGGCATTTACTGAGCGCCGACTTGTGTGTTCAGCCCTGAGCTGAGGTGCTGGGGGAAAGAAAATGCAGGCAGTATGGCCTTTGCACTCCAAGAGCATACCATCTATTTGGGAAGGCTGGGGAGATTTCAGCTGTCAATCTGGAAGCCCCAGAGGGGTGTACATGAAATGCCTGACACTTTGGTGCCGACTGTAAGTTCAGGAGTAATTCAGTGTGGACTTTGGAGAAGATTTCTTAGACCTTGAAGAAGAACAGGATGTTGATTAGTAAACTGTACTCTAAATATAGTAGCTGCTAATGGCTATGATTTTGATTTTGGGAATTGGTGAAATGTTCTAGAATTAGATAGCAGTGGATTGATATACAACTTTGCAGATTTACTGAAAACATGGAATTGTACACTTTAAAAGGGTGGACTTTATGTGAATTATATCTCAAGAAAGCTGTTATTTTTTTAAAATGCTAAATTACAGTAAATCTTATTCAGAGTAAATCTTGTTCACGGAGTTGAGCTTAGTTCCAATAGAAAAAAGGGATGGGACAGACTGACATTGATAGGAAGGAAGCTCATACCCATTTTACCGATGAGGAAGTGAAGGGTCAGACCAGCTCCTGCTTTGCCCAGGAAGCCACAGTGAATAGTGGCGCTGCGACTTCACCTCTAGCCCTCCTTGGCTCCAGCACTTAGATGCTTCCCATACCACGCTCCTGGTGCCCAGAAAAAACAGACCCTGGAATACAACAATAACACGAATGACAACGATGACAGTGAGTTCCCTGTAGAGCACCCTCTCCTCTCTTTTCTCTCATTTGTTCTTACAGCACCCCTGTGATGAGTGATCAGTATGAGTGTGCCTGCATCTGTGGAGGTGGGGTGTGTCTTAGGAGAAAAGGAGGACCGGGAGAAAGGAGATCACATCTGCTTTCCAGGCAGCATAAAGAACGCTGAATTCTCTTCTTCAGGCATTCAGGGTGTTTCCACCTCCACTTAGCGCTCTGTCTCTCCCTGGACCATTATATGCATCCTATTTCTCCAGGGCAAGCAGAATTTCTAAGTGAAACCGTAGAGATGTGGAATCCACGGATATTTAGAAACAAGGCTTGGAATTGGGTGTCCTGCCCGTTAAATATAGAAGTCAATGCTGTTTCTCTTCTCCTCTGTAGAAGGAGCAGATACACATTTCTGTTGTAAAGCACACGTCTAGATTGAAGTCACTTAAATCATTATCTCCCCTGCAGTTCATAAGAGAGCTTTTGATGTCATTCTCAGCTTACTAGTGTAAATAATGGGTCAAATTCTCATCCTGTTGGACAGGATGGAAATCTGAGTCAGGATTTGTAAATACTGCTGCATTTCATTTATTTTCACGGGGACATTTTCTTCCCCAGCAGACAGTGAAATAACAGCATCCTGGGAAACAGCCTGTGGAGGAATCACGACGCATTAACCTAAGCAGTGAGATCTAAACAGAAGCTCTGCGATCTCCCGCCAGAGCCCAAATCCCGGCAGTCCCCACTGTTTGGCTGCGTTCAGGAAGCGTAAATAAAACTAGATCTTCGGGGCTTTCCTGGTGGCGCGGTGGTTGGGGGTCCGCCTGCCGATGCGGGGAGCGCGGGTTCGTGCCCCGGTCCGGGAAGATCCCACATGCCGCAGAGCGCTGGGCCCGTGAGCCATGGCCGCTGAGCCTGCGCGTCCGGAGCCTGTGCTCCGCAACGGGAGAGGCCACAACAGTGAGAGGCCCGCGTATCACAAAAAAAAAAAAAAAAAAAGATCTTTGTAGAGTAAAAAGGAGCTGAGATTTAGGAGACGGGAGTCTTTCTCAAGCAGCAGACATCCTCTTTCCCAATTTCATTACAGTTTTCTTAGCTTTTAAAGAAGTTAAAAGAATAAAAAATAATAATAAAAGATTAATACTTCCTGAAATATATCCCTGCCTATTTCAGAGTGTTTGCTTTTTTCCCCTCATTGAAGGGTCTGGACTAGTGGCCTGACTCAGCGGTGGGAATGGCCAGGTTCTAATCTTGTTTCTTGCTGGAAAGTGACTGCTCTGTGCTCCTCTTTGATAATTTGTCAAATGTGTTCAACAATGGGGTGATTATTGTAATCGCCCAATAATTAGTGTCTTCTCTATAGGGATTTTGTGACAGTTGACGGAGCTATTACCTCTAATGCACTTAGAACAATGCCTGTCACATAGAGACGGCTTCCTGAACAGGGCTTAGGGTGGTAGTGATGGCAATGCCTGAGTCTATACAATTCCAAATATCCAGGTGTTTCCAAATTCAGGTTCCTAGACAGAAGTTCGCAGTGAATGACGGAACACAGGTCATAGCCAGGTTTGTAGAGCACAGGCACGCAGGTTGGCCCTGGAGGGCCGGCCTCCCCTCGAGCTGGCCTGAGCGTTAGCCTGTGAAGGTGGCAACAGGCACGGCCTCCACTGGGCTCTGTTGGCACCATGTGCTGGCTTCCATGAACAGGGTGCTCCTCTTTGCAGAAGGATGGTGCCAACTAAAGTGCCCCACAAAATACAGAAGAAGTGCAGCGCATGGGCCGGGAGTGGCGTCACACACAATGACCTGGGTTGGAATTTTGGGTCTTCCTCTAACTGTGACTTTGAACAGAACAGTAACTCTCTCTTGTGCTTGTGTTTGTCTGTTTTTGTTTTTAATGGAGCAGGAAGCAGTGACCGTCTTGACTGTCTCCCAGGGTTGAAGAAGGACTTGCATGTTTTAAATTGTGAAACTGTACTTTCCTTCTCCTTCCCCAGCGCGATGTAGCTCAGCACAGAGGAGAAGGAGCTATGGCGTCCCCCTCTGTGCCTCATCTCAGCTTCCTTGTGAGCCGCTACGTGTGACTTCTGCTGAGTGCTTTAACCTCGTGAAGCTTCTGCTTTCTCATCTGTTAAATGGGCGTATTAGTTTCCTGTTGCTGCTGTAACGAACTGCCACAAACCTAGTGGCTTTAAAACAACACAACTTTATTATCTTACAGTTGTGGAGATCAGCAGCCTAAAATGGGCCCCATGGGCTAAAATCCAGTTATCCATAGGGCTCTGTTCCTTCTGGAGGTCCTAGGGGAGAATCGTATTACTTGTCTTCTTCACATTCTAGGTGTCTCCTGGGTTCCTCAGCTCATGGCCTCTTCTTCTGCCTTCAAAGTTCATCACCTCATCCTCTGCTTCTCTCATCCATTTTCTCTCTCTCTCTCTGTCCCTCCTGCCTCCCTTGTATAAGGACCCTGTGATTACACTGACTCCACCTGAATAATCCAGAATGATCTGCCCATTTCAAGACCCTTAATTAAACCACATTCACAAAGTCCTCTTTGCCTTACAGTTTACTACATTTTATAGGTTCTGGTAATTAACACATGGACATCTTTGTGCTGGGGCATTGTTTGTACTCATAGGACTGCTGCAAGGATCAAATGAGACAATGCATGTAAAGTACTTAGCACGGTTCCCAGCACATAGTAATAACTCAATAAATGTTTATTCTCCTCCTTAGAATCACTGATAATGACATTTGCTTGCATACCTCCAGGAGACAGCTAGGGATTGCCACAGTTGTAATTGCCCAGCTCTGCACGCTGGCAGGAACAGTGGCCTTGTTTGGCCGTGGCTGGAGGCTTCCACTCATCTTAGCCCTGTAAGGAAGCCAGTCTGCAGAGACACTTCTGTCTGAATAATGCTCCCTCCAACAGAGTTAGCCTGACCAAGTTTTGCCTCTTTTCTAAGCTTCAGCTTTCTTATTTGTAAACTGAGGTTAGGGGGAGGAGCTTGACTCTGGGGCCCCGGGGTTCAGTGGTTCTTCTGTTGAAAATCTATGAACTATAAGAAATGATCACAGGTGAACCAAAAAAAGTGCAGGTTGGTATTAAGGTATGCTTACTGGCTTCTCAGGGAAAACAGCCCATTGCAAAACAACAACAACAGAAACGGCTATCATCTTCTCTTGCTTTCCATGAGCCTTCATCAGGGTTTCTACCTGCGGTGCTTCTGGCTCGGGCTGGGCTATGTGATGATGTAGACAGGAGGCTGGCACTGGGTGCTTTCTGTAATGTGTGGATCCCAGATAAGTGAAGATGTGAGCTCAGGTTTCCAAGATTAAGGTGGGGGCTGAATTCTTCTATTTAGAAGATACATCGTTCATGGATCCAGGACTGCAGAGGAAAAAACAAAAAGAGGAAGAAGCCTACTACGTGTCAGACACGTAGGGATGCTGTCTTTGTATCATTTAATTCCCACCACTTTGCCTGGGCTGGGGAGCATTTTATCTCCATTTTTCAAATGAGAAAACAGAGTGTGAGAAAGATTGACTAATTTGCCTGATGCCTCACAGCTGGTAAGTGACTCGAGAAGAAGGAAGTTGAATTAATACTTCAAATCCAAAACGGAGCTTCTTAGCTATAGCAGTGAGCCTTCCTCAGTCTGGGCGATCTGGCTTTCTCTGGTACGTGGCAGGCCACTGTGAAGTGACTTGGTCAGCCCCCTGAATGTCTCCACTCTCCCTCTCTAGTGAACAGAAAGCCAAGGCCACGGTATATTTCATTTCCTCTTTTACCCAAATTCTTGCGAAAAAAATCTCCAGCTGCCCTGTCGTCTCCTTTACAGTCCTCTGTCTTCCCATCTCAAATCCCTCTTTTTCCAAGTCATTTGAGGCAAAGTCGAGTGATGGATGTTTGCAAACAAGTTGAAACCCTAGCACCCCAGTGATCGCTCTCGCCTTCAGATTTCACCTTCCATTGGCAGCTGGACACTCGTTGCCTGTGGCACCGTCTTCACTGATGATCTCTTTGGGACTCTTCCGGGGGATCTGTGTTTTGAATCATTTTAGAAGTGGCAAGAGCACTGTCTTGGGAGAATATTGGAAGTTCGTCAGAGCCACCCAGAGACAAGATGGCTGCAGGCCGTGAGGAGGTCCTGCCACTTAACGTGGGTTGTGGTGAGCAGTGACTTGTGACTCTGATGAGATGGGTCTGCATGTCTTCTGTGACTTAGAAGCTGCCTCCAACAGGACATTTGGATGCGTGGATTCAGGTGTTGGCACAAAATTAATCTCTTTAATTGCAAACCACAGTCCGTACAGAGGAGGAACACAGCAGGCACCTTCCAAGCAGGTGCAGTATCAGATCCAGCACCTCTAAGAGTCCTGAGCAGATGAAGCCAAGCCTTGAATCTGACCTGGTGCAAGGGGCAGTGAAAGTCAGGAGGCTCTGGGGGTGGAAGAAAGAAAACAGATACTATAGGGTATTTTGTTTTCTATGAGAAAGGCTGTACCAATTGGGCAATGCTTAAAGTCAAATTGCTAAAAGTAGAACCTCTAAGATCAGATGGTCAGGGGTGGTGTTAGTTGTGTGACCTTTGGTGAGTTATTTAACCTCTCAGAGTTTCCATTTTTCACCTATAAAATGGGGATAACAGTAGTGCGCAGATTAATGAAATAAAGCACATAGAGTGCTAGGTGCAGTATTCAGCATGGAATAAGCACCCCGTGATCATGAGCCCCCCCTACCACTGGCCGCTGTTAATCAGCTGTGTCCTCCTGGATGAGAGGAAGGCCAAATGGGAGCTGATTTTGGAAACCCTGTTCTCCCTCAAGGAAAGTTTTTCCTTTCTTGGGGCAGGATTTTCAGCCTAAGCCCTACTCTCAGATAGCAGCCTTCACCTTCACTAGTAGCTCTGAACATTAGTCTGACTTATTCTTTCACTCTCCATCAATAAAACAAGGGTAATAATAACCCTCGCTTTTGTTGGCTGGTGTGTAACATGAGCTAATGTGTGGGCAAGTCCTTTGTAAATTACAAAGTGCTATCAAGTATGAATTATTGTTGTGATTGTTCCATTCTAGGCATCTCATAAACAATGCGGAAAATTAAGGATGAGTACTACTGGTATTCAAGAAGCATTTATGCCTTTTTAAGTGTGTGACTATAAACTATCAGCAGAAGGACTTGATACTGCAGTCTTCAGTCTGGCTTAAATACTGCCCGCTGAGGGCAACGTTCTAGCAGGGACAGTGCCGGCAGGCAGTGGAGCGTAATGGTTAGCTGGGGCAGCTCTGTGATTCCACCAGGTTGGAATACCAGCCACTGATGTGCTTTGTGACTTTGCCCGGAATTACCAAAGGACTTCTGAACCTCACTTTCCTAATTTGTAAAGTAAAGATAGTAATTCTTACCTCACTGAGTTGCTGTGAGGGGTAAGTAAGATAATAATCATCGAGCTCTGGACACATTACACAGTATGGTGATCTGGAGGACCTAGAAACCTCCCTCATTGCAGCCCCCTTGCCTTCTGACTGACAGGTGTGTTCTCTTTCACCTGAGGATTCCCACTGAAATGCGTCAGAATTAGAGCCCTCGCTATCACCTGGGATCCCAGCAGCCTCACCAAGGCCACTGCCACGCTCACTCAGCAGCCCAGCCCCTGGCTTGCCCTGCTGTTGTTCAGGCCTCCAAGGTCAGTTCCAGTATGGCCAGGCCTTTGCAGATTCCAGTGCCTCCTATTGATAAATCTGTGTGTGTGCTCAGTGGGGTGGGGCATGATACAGAGCAGGAGACCACCTGTTAAAGCCAGTGTGAACAGTCTGAATTCTTGGCCACAACCCTCCAATGGTGAGGGGCCCACCTGGACTCCAAGCACCGTACGTTACCAGCCAGATCCATGTGGACAGTCCAGACACAGCCATGTGCACACTGATTCGATGACAAACCAGAGAAATGTACAATTGACCTCAACACTATAAAGTTCTAGGGGCCGAGGCTTTAATGCTGACAATGATAAGAAATAGTATTTATTGAGCACTTACTACATGCCACATACAGTGTCCAGCACCTCACAAGAATTATCTCATTTAATGCTCACAGCCACCCAAGGAGAAATGTGCTATACTATTCCCCCGCTTTTCAACTGAAGGCATGTGGTGAGGAAGAGCCTAGGTAGGCTTTAAACCCCATGCTCTTGGCCACAGCAGTGCCCATGGCTTATGGGGTGGGGGGTGTAGGCTCATGGCCTGGGGGCGGGTGACTGGGAAGAACTGACAATCACAATGGGCTATTTTCCCGTCTTGCTCAGCCTGCACTCTGCCCTTCTCCTTCTGTGTCAGTGTCCTGGGGCTGCCGTAGTAACCAGGTACCACAAACTGGGTGGCTTGAACAACAGGAATTTGTCTCACAGTTTGGGAGGCCAGAAGTCCAAAATTGAGGTGTTGGCAGAGTGGGCTTCTTCTTGAGGGCTGTGAGGGAGAATCTGTGCCCTGCCATCCTCCTAGCTTCTGGGGGCCTCAGGCAGTTTTTGACTTATAGATGGTGTTCCCCAGTGACCAAATGTCCCCTTTCAATAAGGACAACAGTCATATTGGATGAGAGTCTACCCTAATGACTTCATCATCATCTTAACTTGATCATCTGCAAAGACCCTATTTGCACATAAGGTCACCTTCACAGGTACTGGGAGTTAGGAGTTCAGCATCTTTTAGGGAAACACAATTCAGGCTATAATACCATCCAAGCTCATTTCTAGGATTACCACTTTAGACACAAATGTGTCCACTATAAGTCTTTTCCCACAGACTCAATCAACAAGTATTCATTGAATGCTTCCCGCGTGCTCAATATATCAAGCTACCCACTGGAAGTAAGATGATGAACAAAACGCATATGAGCCCCATCGTCATGGAGCATTGATGATGCACTCTTGGAGAATTTCAATCACTAGACCCTCACAGTACTACAGCTAAGCCTTTTATCAGCAATTCCAAATGCCTCATCTAAAGGGATAAGTGAATGTAGCTTCATCGTTCTGAGTAAATCTAAAGAGAGAGTAACCGGACATAAATATTAATATTTGATCAACTTCATTTGCATGTACACATCTCCAGTTCATCCATTGCTTTGCAAAGTGGCATGTGATTTCTTAAAATCTCTGTGTGTTTTTTTCCCCTAGTTTACTGGTAGGGTGTCATCACAGGCCTCCCAGACCAAACACTGTAAATAGAATGATTTTAACCAGTGTACCACTTATTAGATGGGAGAGCAATTAGCCTGTGCTCTGTTTAATTAAGCCTCACTTAATGGGCAAACGTTTTCTTTAACGGGCTTGCTGTCACCTCCTCAGTTATTTAAGGCAGTTCATTTCACAACAGGGGGAAAAAAGAAAGAGATAGGAAAAAAAATTCTCATTTGCTCCAAGTCGATTGGTCTGAGGAAAAGCTTGGCTGTCTAGAAGATGCCTAATTGCCTCTGTGATCCTGTGCTTAGTCTCTATTTAGTCTTAGGCTTCTTATTGAAACGCTAATCAGGGTTAGGTCTCACCTCTTGAATGATTTTGTAAAAACTTGATATTCCTCTGCTTAGCTAGGAATGTCTGCATGCAAGTATAATGCCACTCTGACTGAATGGAAAGATAACTAATCCCCTTAATTTTGCAAAGAGGGCTCTGATTTGGTACATACAGTACAGATCAGGGGAAATCAGAATAAAATTAATTTCCTTCTTTGCATAGGCACCACCTCTGTTATACCAAGAGCCACTTTTCTTTGGCTGAGTTTGTTAGGGATTTGGAGAATGCTTGGCACGTGTATTTGAGCTTATTTCCTGTAGCTGGGGTCAAATTTAGGTTATGCCATTTTATCTGGTGTCAGAACTTGGGGAACTTAAGTTCTTTGATTCTCCGTTTCATCTGTCAAGTAGGAATAATTATCCCTACATCACAAGACTGTAAGGAGTTCAAGTACCATTCACGCTCCTAGCTCAAGGTCTAATTATTGCAGGCATGCAATACAATACATTATCTGCCTCTCCCTTTGTTCTCTGTCCCTTCCCCCAACCACCCACCCTTGAAGGTGGGACAGATGTGGTTGGTTTTGGGTTTTGTTTTTCCCCCACAGCCGTAACACACTCACCTTAAATCTGAGTCGTAGGCACTCTGCTGCTTCTGAGTTCTAAGGTCTTAACACATCTCACGATGAAAAATGACTAATTGAAGCAGACACCCATTTATTTTTGACAGAGGAGAACCACAGTGATGGACATTTGGCTATTCTTGCACGGTCAGCTGACTTGCTGCTGACTTTCCGTCTTTCCATGCTGCAGTACAGGTATGAATTCAAGCATTGCCTTCACCTGCATTGGCCAAAGAGTAAACGCTATCAGTATTATAATTATTATTTATTATTTCTGCTTGTGGTCTGCCTTGTGCCTACCTTTCCTGCCTCACCCACTTCCTCTTCTTGAGCAGTTCCTGTGCTTTCACAGTCCCACATTCCCATTGTTACCCGAACACAGCATCTAATTCCACGCCTTAGATGTTTGTTCCCGCTGGTCTGACCCTGAACATCTGATTCATTCATATATTTCAAGACTTAATTCTGGCTTATCAAGTTAAGTCTTCTCTGACCAACCACGTGCTCATGCCCTCATTTATGTGAGTCTCCTATGAGTTCTCTCAGCTCTCTCACTTCCCCATCAAAGCACCTTCCACATTGTTTCCCAATTTTCCAGGCTGCTGCCCAGCCCGCCGCCACCACCATGAGACACTCGGTGACTTGAGGACCATGACAACATCCTCTTGTTATTCCCTCTGCTTAACACCAGGTTCCCACTTCATGCTGAGGGCACGTTCGGCAAATGCATTTTTATTAATTTGTGTGTGTGTGTGAATAAAGGTCCACGAATGCTGCCTTCTGAAATGACCTTGGAAGCTGCCTGCTAATCCAGCATGGTACTTGCTCCTAACATGAATGATCCTGACTCTCAGATTTGGGTAGTGGTTATTTTCTCAGAACCGGTGTCAAGTCAGAGGATGAAAGAGAACATTCATTCTTCCTAATTCCTCAATCAATTAGCACTATAGATAATTCTTTCATCCTTAGGCCTTTTACACTGTAGGTCGCCTGTCAATATCCAATGGCCTATTCTACCTTCTCCTGGGAAATCTAAAATCCTTCCGTGGTTTTCTCTGACCTCAGTTACACTGATTTTAAAAGCTCCCAAACTGTCAACATTTACCCAAGTGTGATCTCTTCTGCCCAGTGATGTTGCTTCTGTGAAGAAATAGGCAAGAGAATTCTGAGTTCACAGAGAAGATATTTGAAGACAAAATGATTCTGGAAATTAGGATAAAAATAATTTGAAGCTTGAAGATTGGCTTACCTAGTCCAGTTCTTTATTTGTACAAATGTTTCCACTTTGTCAGACAAAATACAGGACTTCCAGTTAAATTTGAATTTCAGATAAACAACAAAGTGTTTTAGTATAAATATGTCCCCCAAATTTTATAAGACATACTTGTACTAAAAATAACTGTTGTTTCTTTGAAACTCAGATGTATTTGGATGTCCTGTACTTTCATTTGCTAAGTCTAGCACCCCTGCTTTCCACTAAAGTTAATGACCTGCCCACTATGATTTGATAGGCTTGACATCAGGCATGATAGGGTTGGAAACACACAGGCTTTCTGAGACCCAAACCAGTATTCATTCCTAATTCATATGATTGGGAGTGGAAATTTTTCTACTGTAACACAAAGGGCTTTTGGCAAGTTTGTGATCCTAGAAATCTGCCCCATCTTAGCAAAGCAAGAGTTGGTTCAACACGCAACCCAACTCAAGAGAAGTGAGCCATATTAAAACAGGTTTATCAAGGGTAATTGCAACATAGTTTTGTCAGTTCAGCACACCACAAGCCTGACTGCAAATGCCAGGTGTGTGCCCATTGACACCAGGTTCTCTCTAAAAAAATTGCTTTTGTTTTCTGTTGTGTAGGACATCGGCAAAAGGAACTGTATTGAGGATTACCAGAGCCATACAATAGAATATGGGCAAACAGTTTACTCTGAAACCATCCATTTATCCAGTATGCATGATGTCTAGTTGTCTCCAAAATAAACTCTGATTCTCCATGCTCACTAAGGAACTGACTTAAAATTCTTTAGCCAGTTATAAGTAAAAGAATTTTCACTATTCTGCTATAATCTGAATTTCTCCTCTTTATCATGCTTTCTTGTTCCAAGATGGCTTCACTGGGGAAAAAAAAAAAAAAAAATCACATCCTTCTCTTAAGGTCTTCATTACTCTTTTTTTTTTTAACATCTTTATTGAAGTATAATTGCTTTACAATGTTGTGTTAGTTACTGCTGTATAACAATTCATTACTCTCTGCAGGAAAAAAAAAATGTATCTTTTCTCATCTACCTGCTCAAAGTGCAAACTCAGTGCCAAGTTTGTGACTTGTAATGATTTGAAGGAGATGTTGCATCTTTTAAATATGTTCAACAAAATGTCTACTTGCTTTTTCTTATGACCCCAGGAAGATATTTTTTGGATTTTGGTTTAGATATCACTGGTGTTTCACTCTGAGTGTTCTCAAAGTGAAACCTCCATCCCCTCCTCATGTCAAGAAACCTATACTCTATTCTCACTTATGGTAAGAGTCACTTTTCAATCTGGATACAATCTGAAAAGCCATTCCCTTTTCAGAAAAGCCATTCCATCCTGTTGCCAGGATGCATCCTGGGTAACACTTAAATCTTTCCTCTCCTGTAGGAAGATCTTAATGGTTACCCAAGAACTGAAGGCTGGGCATCTGTTGAAGAGGGTGTACAAGCTGGTGAAATACTGACATAAAATAAGAATTTAACTTATGTAGCAGCCGAGGGTTCAGTTCACTCCCTGCTGGATAAAACATGATTCAGCAGCAAGGTGCAGAGACTCTGCCATAGGGCCTGTTGGGACATCTCAGCTGCAGAGTGGGAAGGGCAGGAAGGTGAGACACAGGCATGTGTGTGTGTGTGTGCGCACGTGCGTGTGTGTGTTTGGTTGGAGCGGTTAGCTAGAATAACTCTAATGCAGTAGAAAATATTAAGATCCCAGAATCCCAGAGCCCTTGCTCTGGGTTGGTCCAAAGGGTATACATCTGAGGGAGAAGTACAGTCATCGCCAGAGTTACACAGCAGATACAGGCAGGAGGCAGCATCATTTACTGTCTCCTCTGCCCAGATAGAAGGGAGACCCCAAGAAGTAGGTAAAAATGCCAGAGTCAGGGGCAGACCCCAGGAAGAAAAACCTGGCATGGCCTAGGTACAACCTCAAAGTCCTAGGCAGTCCAACTGGGCTTATCACCAGAGAAGCAGTCATGGTGAGGATTAGGTAGTGGGTTTCCCAAGAAACAAGGCATCAACTCATGATGTGGAGGGCATGGCTTCTGAGGAGGAATAAGAAGGGGGCTTTAGTACTGTCCTTCCACTTCTACATTCCAAAATTCTACCCATCTGTTTCCAGATCTAGGTCCTATTTCCTTTCTGGGTGAAGTGTCTATGCCATCCTGAGTATATTTTGACCTCTCTGAATGTTCATCTTTACTGTTCATTTTAATGAGCTACTTAATCTGGGGTTGTTAGTATTTTCTGAATGTGTATATTTGTCAAATCAACTAGCTTTCAAATTCTGAATCTCCCCTCCCTAACCCGCCCCGACCTTGTGAGTTGTGGGTGGGATTTACTAGGTTGCTGGAGTTTAGATCTTAAAATGTCTATGCATAGAAGATGGAGAATGGGAATTTAGACCTTGGGGATGCAGAGGGTCCCAGCCTGGGATACCCAGTGAAGAGGTTGTATTCAGAAGCAGGAAGAGACTGAATGAGGAGACCAAGTCATGTTTCTATGTCCCTGAGGGCAGCCATCCTTGAGATGCAAGAGTGGGCATCTCTGTCATGGATGTCTTGCCAGGAAGGCTAAGTAAGTCCTTGATGATAAAGTTCATGACTTATACAATAACTACTTTGTTGTTCAGTCTTCCTCTGCCCCTTGTGTGACTGGGGCAACTCTGGTCCAAGGGACTTCCCCTTAGTGGGTGATGCTAGAGAGCCCATTCCACTTTACCAGCAGTACCACGGATTGCAAAAGTCTGCCCTTCTGATAAAATCTTTTTGGAAAGAGGTACTTGATTAAAGGATGTAAGATTCTTGAGAGCAAGGGCAGAACCCATCCCCTGCTGCACATGCTTCTCCTGGGGAGACATCATGGCATACCTGGGAAATATCCCATTGTACTTTGTCACCTTGGTGCTCTATACACTGATTAAAGTTTTATATTTTTTGTTTGTTTACGTAATTTTGTTTAAAAAAAAAAGGTTATTGTCACCGCCTCTCCATTTGCTGTTAAAAACAGGATTGAATCTCCTTTGCAGTGTGGGTATTGAAGCAACCAGTGGTCTTCCTGTCAGAGAATACTTCTGGGCCTCACTTTGGATGCCCTCAGATGAACCGTTGATGTGTGGGACTTGCCTCCATGAAGGCATAATCCTTCCTTCCATGAGCTACATACCTAATCTTTTCAATGATGATTAGCTCATGAGATCTCACAGAGCTATCTCATGTTGGGCTGGTTCCTATTGTTGGAAGACATTTATTGTCTGGCTGCCTTCCTATAGTTCCCTGCACCACTTGCATATTATTATTCATTAGCACTTTCTCTGAGGCTGAGGCAGTGAAGGATATAGAGGAAAATTTTGTTCTAAAGTGTAAAATGTTGTGAGAGAGAGGTTTGGAAATCACGATTCATTCCTTCAAGGACTGTTTGGAAGAGTGGGGCAGGCTGGAGAACACCTAGGGAAGGGTTGGGGCAATTCCTCTAAGGAAATGTTAAGGGACTGGTTTTGTTTGAAGTGGAGAATTAATTGCAAGACTCTTGGAGGAAATACGCACTCTCTAAAAATGCTAGTAACCTGAGTTTCTTGAGAGCAAAGAATATGTTTCACCTAAGTTTGTAGCAGTTAACAATTGCAGAGATCCTACAAATATTTATTAAGTGGTTGTGATGTGGAATAAGATCCTGCTGAGCTCTGAGCATCCCCAGAAGGAAAAATTAAGACCTTCAGAGGACAATTACAGAGACGTTCATCATCAAAGGTGGAAAGATAAGAGCTTCCGAATGGGCCATATATGGCTTCAAATTTCATTTCAGGTGCCAACTAAACCGAATGCTCTGAAAGTGAAGTTCCTCTGGCCCTTGTTTCCTTATCTGGACAAAGGAGGCAATAATGCAAAACTCAAAGATGCTGGAGGGAGAGAGGCTATGAAGAATCTACATAAAGTATCTAGCACCTAGCAAGGTGCCTACCACACAGTAGGTGCTCAAAAAAACAGAACCTAGTTTGTAGATGATAACTCACTAACAGTTATGCCACCCCCCTCTTCCCCATGGACTGGGCTGTTTCAAAAGGAGGCTGAATGGAGAATGAGTGAGTTGCCGAGATGGCCTCCCCAACTCATGCGGTCAGGAGAGCCACCCTCTCATGTGACACGTACTTGGCAGCTTTGTCCATACTCCTTATCATTGCTCCATTCTCATCCCATATCAAGGATAACTGAAAGACCCCTTAGTCTCTGCAGAGAAACTTCTGGCCTTTATCCCTATCAAGTCTGGGTCCTTGCTGGAATCAGCCAGCCCCCTCTCCCCAGCACACACACCATCCTCTAGGCAAGGAGGTCAGTGTCTTCACAAGTCACCACTACAGAATTCCCTCTGGTCCTGGGGCAAACAAAAAGGATGCCCGTGTACATTTGTAGCATCTGGCAGATTTTATAACCTTATCAGAGAAAAGGAGTGAAATCACATCTCCTTTCTGTAACAGTAACAGGTCATTTACGTTTATCTACAATCCACACCACTAAAGGTTAAAAGCCAAAACTTTAAAAATTACTCAAAGAAATGGAAGTTGCCGCTGCTGTCAGCATTTCATCATGCGTCCCCTCACCTGTGTAGCCCACATTATGCTTTTACAAAGAGCTTCCCAAACCATTATCTTATTTGACCCTCAACTTAACTTGGGAGCCAGGGAGGTCATGCATCATTTGCCTTTCTTTTCATAAGAGAAAACAGATTCACAGAGGTGAAGTGAGCTGTCGGTTGTCAGTGGTCCCACGGTTTCCTGAGCCCGGACCTCCTCCCTAAACCAGGAGATTATAGGCACTGAAGCAGGAACTTACTTACTGTTGCTGTATTGAGACAGCAAGTCTGTTAGGTATCGAGATCTCAGAAGCGGTTTTTTCCTTTATTGTTTCTAATGCAGCTGAACTGCTTTCCAAGGAAGCATTTTGCCCAGTTTAGCTGTGTGTCATGTTTGCTGTGGAGTATGGGCCTGCTGGTTCAGCCATCCCCCACCCATTGTAGTCCGATCCCTTGGTTTTTCCAGCCATTCTGCTAATGTCATGTGGAGAGTCACTGTCTTACCCAGCCCTTTATTCCACAGATAGGAAAACTGAGGTCTAGATGATTGGCCGTAAGCAATGAGTTCATGGCAGGTTTTGAATGCCTAGACAGTGTTCTTTGTCTACCTTCATTCCCTGAACAGACATTTCTGCTTAAGATGAGGATGTTTTAGTGCCCAAGACCAACGCTGACTAATAAGAGAAGTTGTTTTTCGATGATTGAAATCACCATTGAGCACTTGAAATGGGACTAGCATGTGCAGGAAGTACCTTTTAAATTTCATTTAATTTAGATGAATTTAAATTTTAAAAGCTACATGTGTCTAGGTTGCTACCATATTGGCGGGTATAGCTCTAGATCAGTGGTTCTCAGCTTGAATGTACACTGCAACCACCCGGGGAACTTCAAAAATACTGAATCCTGGTTTCTTTGCTTTCAAGTGGGTTAGAGTAAGGCCTTGGCAATGGGATTTTTCAAATAACCTCGCTCCCCTCTGGTTAATTCTAATATGCAGAAAAGTTCTTGAGATACTATAGTCTAAATTTTAAACCCTATGAGGGGCAGAGGCCATGTCGGCATATACATCACTGTAGTCAGGGGCAAGGAATTCAGTGAGAACTTGGCTATGTTCCCAAATCTTAGGAAAAAGGAAAGGTTAAAAGTGCCCTTATTAAATTGCTTAAAAGGACAGTGTGGGCTTCCCAGGTGGCGCAGTGGTTGAGAGTCCGCCCTCCGATGCAGGGGACACGGGTTCGTGCCCCGGTCCGGGAAGATCCCACATGCCGCGGAGCGGCTGGGCCCATGAGCCATGGCCGCTGAGCCTGCGCGTCGGGAGCCTGTGCTCCGCAACAGGAGAGGCCACAACAGTGAGAGGCCCGCGTACCGCTAAAAAAAAAAAAAAAAGTACAGTGTGATCAAACGAATGGAAATGGTCCTTCTTCCTGGCAGAGAGAGAGGATGAAGTAGGTCTCTTTGTGATAATGACTCTGGTAATGAATTATAAGTAAGGTATGCATTTTTTCCAGAAATGCATTTGTAGCAGTAGATGTTTTTGCCAAGCAAGTGAACTCACGTCTGTAATTCACAATAGGATTAACCTGGGATTATAGAACATCTAATTAAGTGAACCATATCATCTGAGAGCCACAAAAGACACTTAGCGTTGCCTTTGAAAGTCCTGCCTGTCTGAGAGTGTTTGGCATATGCTTCAGAAAATGCTCTGCACACGTACAAGGCACTTGACTAGTTTGCTGTATCCCATTACTTTTCTTTTATGCTTAACTTTTTCAAAAAAAAAAACTCTTACTTTTGATAACTGATGTTAGTGCATTTGAAAAGAAAGAATTGGGCTGCAAAGATTGGATTATTTGAAACCACAATGCGATCATTATGAAGCTATTGTTGGCGTCTGGTTGCTGAAAACAAGGAGGGGCAGGGACTCTCTGTGGGGTATGTAAAGATACAAAAAAAGCCATTTAAAATACGGCAGAGTTTAGTCTACTCCTAGCATGATAGCATAGTTTGGGGAGGTCCATTAGAAAGAGACCTCCAGAACAGCCCACCCACACTCGGGTAAAAATCAAGCTTCTGATAATTGGAAGCAGCTTGACTCTCCATTCCTCACTCCTGTTCAGCGGCTGATTAAGCTGGACGGATGCACGGGGACCGCAGTGGATTGAGGTCACAGGCTGGCCTTCTCAGAATTCTAAAGGCTCTCGGAGGTGGTGATTGGAGGCACTCTCTCTCTCCTCGCCTTAGTAATTATTTCAAAAAACCACATCAAGCCCTTGTCAGTTATTAAGGCCACCCTGGGATAACTCCTCCTCTTATTGTTTATGCTTTAAAAAACAGACTTTGTGGTTCTCTGCAGGATGTCACATTCTAGTGAGAACATGTAGATTGCTTTTCCTCTTCCAGTTCTCCACTGATCATCTTTAAAGAGCTCCCAGGTCCTTATTTCTGAATGTCTGTTCCTTTCTTGAACCTGGACTGGCCGTTTCATAGAAATCGTTTGAAAAGGAGGACTGCTTTTAATCCAGGTTTTGAGGGGAAAGGGCAGGATAGATGTTATAAAAATTATCTTTCACTGTCGATACTTGTTCCTCCCCCTATATTTTCGCTCTATACAGTGAGGTCTTTAGGTTTTGTTCATGCTGTCTTTTATTTTGCAAGTTACTTATCATTTCTGTATCTCAGTTTTCCCATCTGTCTGTTGAAGAAGGACGAATAGTGGAAAATCTAAGCTAGGATTTCCCCCAGTTCTGAGATTCTAAGATTGATTAATGCAACAAAATGTCCGAACTTGAAACAGAAATGCTGACATTGACAATACCTACTACTGGAAGAAGTTGGGAACTGGACTTACTCTGAGCTTTCCACTTGAGCATCAATCCATTGGCTTTACAAGCTTAATATGTTTAAAACCAAACTCATGCTCTTTATCCCCAAACCGGTGTCTTCTTCTTTTGAGGCCAGAAGCAGCACCACTGTCTTCTCACTCTCCCCAGACTGCAGTCGCATCCTCTATCCTCAATCTGTCCAGTTCCCAAGGCCCTTCACATCGCATGATTTCTAGAAAGGCCTTCTTTCCTCCATACAAGGCTTATTTTTCTAGTTCAGAACCATACTATCTCTCACCTGAACTACTGCAATGACTCCAGGAGTCTCCCTGGACTCATATATTAGTATCATTGCATTTAGCAATCCCTATTATAAATATCGGTTTGTCTGTATCTCCTTAATGGACAGCCTCCTGGAGACCTTGGTGAGGCTTGCACCGTACTGCATGTTGTATGTGTATTATATGCCATATTCATGCATCCAGGGCTTATAGTACATATTTATGTATTCTTGTTGAAGGAACAAAACCCCTAATTTATCGTCTTTATCACCTGCTGTGTGCCAGCCCATGTCAGGTACTACACGGAGTTCTCTTCATGCACCATCTTGTTTCATTTTAGAACTCCCCCGTTAAGACCGGTCCTGCTGTTCTTCACATCTTCAGTATTGCAGTGTGGAGACCTACAGAGGCTGAGTCACACACGTAGTGAGTAGTAACTCTTGAGCTGTAATCCCCTAACCCCATCTGACTCCTGAGCCCATGCTCTCAACAATTTTGTCAGAACTGCCATTTCTCATTTTGGTTTATCCTGTATACCCCTGACAGCTCAGACTCCATCAATCTCCTGACCAGAGAACTTAATGGATTCCCACTGGCCATCAGGTAAAGTCCTGACTCCTAATGCTGGGTTTTAATACCTGTCACATTAGCAGGTCTTGCATTGCCTAGTCCCAGAGGGCCCCATTCACATTATATCTGATGTAAGTGGGCCTCCTGGAGTTGTGCATGGAGCAGCCCTGCCAGTGCAGCAGGATCCAGACCTTCTAAATGAATTTTCATCTCTCTCCATCCAGGGAAAGTTGCTGTGTCTCAGCCCAGCACAGACTCACAGGCTCCTTTAGACAGCTCCTTAACAGGCTGTTGCCAGTCTTCTATTTTATAGAAGGAGAAACTCAGTCCCAAAGGAAGAGTGTCTTTTCTAAGGTTACACAACTGTTTAGTGGCAGAACCTTTGCTACAACACAAGTGTCTTGACTTTTGTTCTACACCTCTCCCTATTGCCCAGTATTCCTTGGAAATTTAGAGAAGAAATAGGCATTTTCTACATCTGAACAAAGGATCTCCACAGCTATAGTACTTCACCCTTGACCAGGGGAAGAACCACCTAACTTTTCCTCTTGATTATTGTATTGATAGTTTACTAGGTTTGCTGTTTGATGATAAAAGAAAGCACTCAAGTTAGCTCATGTACAAGGGGCTAATTGTCATCTGATGTATAGGGAGGGCAGTGCAAACAACCTCATAGAAATTCAGAAACAGAATATCAGTAGGGCTGGGCCCTGTGGAGACAACAGCTGGAGGAAGTCCTTGATTGCCAAGATCTTCAGATAACAGGGCCATGTGCCCTGCCATTTACGTGGCTCAGGGACAGAGGCCATGTTTGTTTCTGTTTGGTTTCTAACTGACTTGCTCATACTTTGATTTCACTGAAACACTGGCCATAAGATGTCACTTTGTGGCTACTCCATCCCCCAGGTGCCTCATAACCTTCTGTTTCAGCTCCCTTACTAACTGGCAAATGGTCCTGTTTTCTTTCATTAAAGTTCCCCGGTGAATCTGATTCACCCAGGTTATCTTTTTTTTTTTTTTTTTTGCGGTACGCGGGCCTCTCACTGTTGTGGCCTCTCCCGTTGCGGAGCACAGGCTCCGGACATGCAGGCTCAGCGGCCATGGCTCACGGGCCCAGCCGCTCCGCAGCATGTGGGATCCTTCCGGACCAGGGCATGAACCCGTGTCCCCTGCATCGGCAGGCGGACTCTCAACCACTGCGCCACCAGGGAAGCCCCCCAGGTTATCATTTTGAACGAGGTTACACAGTTTGATAAAATCAGGGGTTGGTTTATGGTTTGGTTATCACTGGACTATGTGTGGTTCAGTCATCCATGGCTCTGGGTGAGAGTGGAAACTCCAGATGTGGGAGACTGTTAATATAGGTATTTGCTTGGAAGGGGCTGGAGTAGGCAAGTACCAGAAGGCAGGAGTGATATGTTACAAATTCATCTGCAGAGATGTGGTCACTGATTCCTCTGTGTTCTTTTACCCAGTCCTGTTTGCACTTACCACATGATACGATCATTTATCTGCTTAGACAACTGTCTCACCATTGTTTGAGTAGAGTCTACAGATCAGAGAGGCTCTGCAGCCTCCAGGGTCCAACCCAGGTCTGGCACTGTGAAAAGTTACTGCTGAATGAAGGAACCAGGAAATAAAGAAAGCTTTATAGATATTCACTGCTCTGAGACAAAGAGAGATTTACGTACAGGCCTTTGATACCACAAATGACGTTACATTATGTCGAGCATCTGTTTATCATTACCATTTTTGCCCTAATCTTCCCTCAGGTACTTTCACTCATGCAGAAGAAAAATGGAAAATAAGCTCTCTCTCTTTCCACACATTCATATAGGGTGTGTATTCATAGCCCGAGATGATACTGATGACAGTGTTATTAACTGTATGTGATGATATATTTTATTCATCTTAATGATTAACATTTTAAAATATTACAGTGAGAAAAAGACTACCTTAAGGATTGAGTAGAGCAAAAATAATAAGTTCTTCATATCACAGATTGTGTTTAGTCATCTTATCATTTGAAGATGATTTAATTACTTGAAAAGATTAATAAATAATCAGTGAATGATTCTATATGTTTGGGGTCTGGGGACTTAAGATGGATTTCTAGAATAGTCTGTGGCCACAAAAGCCTAAGAATAGAAACGCTGATTGTACATGCTCAAATGAACTTCACATCTAACAAAGATTTTTTTCAATGTCAAATACAATATGGAGTTTAGACCATCCTTGGAGATGGTCTGAACCATGTCCTTGTGTTGAAGATCAGGAACATGGACTCTGGTGTTTGGGAGCCAGGCAAAGCCGAAGCTTGGGTTTTGCAGTCACATGAATTTGAATTTGAATTGCAGCCTTGCCCGTGTTTCAGAGTGTATCCTTGAGTGATTTACTTCATCACTCACAACCTCAGTTTCCTGGTAGAGTATATTGTGGGTGATATTTACATATAGTTGTGGTGAAAATACAGTTAAATGGTGTATATCAAGCCCTGAGTATACTGCCGAGTACTAGAAAAATCAAGCACCTCGTCAAGGATAATTTCAACTATCATTACCTAACTTTATATAGCCCATAAGTGATGGAACTAGGATTTGGACCCAGGCCTTCCCAATACCAGGCATGGTCTGATCTTTTCACTTCCAAAGCTGACACTCCTGTGGTTCTCTATTTCTCTAGAAGCAGAGAATGAAACTTACATGGAACAGTTTTAAACATTCCACTTGCCCTTAAAGCACGTCATGGTCATTGATAAGGAGCCCTCTTTGCTACCTACTTTTTTTTTTTAGCGCTACGCGGGCCCCTCACTGTTGTGGCCTCTCCTGTTAGGAGCACAGGCTCCGGACGCGCAGGCTCAGCGGCCATGGCTCACGGGCCCAGCCGCTCCGCGGCATGTGGGATCTTCCCGGACCGGGGCACGAACCCGTGTGCCCTGCATCGGCAGGCGGACTCTCAACCACTGCGCCACCAGCTAAGGGAAGCCCTTAGCTACCTACTTTAACATTTGAATTTGGTATCAGAGAGTGGAGTAACATATACAATGCCTGCTTGGCAGTCTCTGCTGTGTATTCTGCACCTGAGCAGAAGTGACTTACCACAAGCTTATGCTTTGCTCCAAGCGTAGAAATCGGGGAAGAAATGTGATTCAGTAGTTCTTGTAATACTTCCTCTCTCCATTCTCTGTGATTTCCACAGACATGGCATAATTCCTGTGATTTGATTTGAAACTAGAGACCAGCTCAGTGCTGAATGATGAGATCTGAACGGGGAATAAAATATGCTTGAATTAATTTGCATAATGGAATCCGATTGGTCACAAAGCTGTGTTTGTTGCAGTGGGGACCAGAGCCCCTGAGCTCCTGACAAGAGGACACTGCACTTGCAGAATAAGGTTTTGAGTTGTGGTGGGCTCGGTAATATTCTTAATGTAATGATAACCTGTAATGATAACCTGTCTTTAACTGTAAATTAACTCCCTGGAAATGAAAAGAACAGGTCAGCCTGTCTGATCCTTCCAGCTCTGTGGGGGAGGAGAAAGCTAAAAAACCAAAGCCGTCTGATTTTTGCTAAGCGTTTTCGTCTTTTTTTCTCTACCCGATAACAATTTCCAGCACGAGTCCAAATATACTTAAACACCCGTATGTCATTTTCTTTAACGGAGACAAAAGCAAACACAGTTGAGTTTTATGCTCAAGGCTCAGTAGCTTATGATGGGCCATCTGCTCTCAAGATAGAGGGGCGAGCCTTCCACTTAGAGCTGGTGGTTTTGCAAATCCATTTTCCTGTCATGTTATTACTCCTGTGACTTTCAACAACATTTATTTTTCCTTGCAAGCAATATCCTCCCATCATAAAATAAAGTCCTCCTGTATGTTTTAGTGGAACCTCAATGCTTAGACATTCTTGCATACTGCTAGAAAGTGCTTAAAAGGAAGGATTGTTCAAGAACTGCCTTGGGGGGTCTTTATTAAAACCAGTTAGAACACTGATATATTTCCTTAGTTGTTAACAACATGAAGGTCTTCTTAGGAAGGCGGTCTCCTGTTCATTTTCATGAGTGATTCCTGCAGACTCTGTACCACTGCATACATCAACCAGATCTCTAGATTTTAGAAGCATTTCCAAATAATAATAATCTTTCTGACCACATCTTTTTTTAACCTATACATATAGAAATCCTGAAACAGGGTGTTTAAAAATAAAAAAGCAAAGACTTACTTTTGTGTACTAGTGCTGTTCAAGGACCTGGTTGTACTGTGTTGTTGATGAACTGATATAATCACTTCCTGTTCCTCTTCACTTTGATCATTGCTATAAAATGCTTTCCTCTTTCTAGTTTGGTTTAATATTTTAGTTACAGTATTACCCCCCACCAGAGTGCCACCAAAACTTAAATTATTTTCATCGTTAGACTATTATGATATGTCTTATGATATGTGTCCATATTTGATCTTCAGCCTTCTCTTAGAGAGGCAGTATCACATGGGATTATAGGGGATAACAATGCAGGTCTTGGAACCAAGCATCCAGTGTTCATATCTCAGCTCCTCCACTTGCTGGCTGTGGAACTATGAGCAAGTTACTTAATCTTGCTATGCCTCAGACTACTTATCTGTAAAATGGGGATAACAATAATACTATTGTGCAGACTTATTGTGAAAATGTATGACTCAACTCATTGAAAGCACTTAGAAGAATGTTAGGCAGACAAGAACACTGGACAAATGTTTACTGTTATTAACATTTTCATCATAGTCATATTATGAGTATACACTAGGTTCTCATACTGGTTTACTGCATGTGGCATCTAGGTTACTGTTTTTATCACAGTGTCCATATCGTCTCCTTATGAATCTCAGAAACCAACAAGTGGTGATAGCTGGTATTGCTCACTGGTTAACGACACAGACTCTAGAGCCAAACGTCATGGGCTCAGATTCAGCACTACAATTTATCTGAAGCATAACTTTGCAGAAGTTGCTTAATCTATCCGGGCCTCAGTTTCCATCCTTTAAAATAAGAATATTCACAGTACCTATTCATAAGTTTGTTATAGAAATTAATGGATGAGTTACTATTTGTAAAGTTTTTAGAGCAATAGCTAGAAAAAGCTTTTGCTAAGTAAATTTTCACTCTGAAATTGAATTTAAAAATGTCTTAGGGCTTCCCTGGTGGCGCAGTGGTTGAGAGTCCGCCCGCCGATGCAGGGGACACGGGTTCGTGCCCCGGTCCGGGAAGATCCCACATGCCGCGGAGCGGCTGGGCCCATGAGCCATGGCCGCTGAGCCTGCACGTCCGGAGCCTGTGCTCCGCAACCGAAGAGGCCACAACAGTGAGAGGCCCGCGTACCGCAAAAAAAAAAAAAAAAAAAGTAAAAAAATGTCTTAAAATTCGTCTTAACATACCTGAGATTAACCATTAAAATAACTTTATATAGTACATACAGCCATATAAGTATTTATAAATAATGGTTTCAAGGAATTACTTTTAAAAGCAAGTTGATTTTGCTATTCTCTCCAACAGAAGAAAATAGATAATTTCACCTTTTTAACAAAGGGTGAAATTTATTGTTTATTGGTCATGTGGAAACTCTTAAATTCATTAGTATCATGCTAGAATTTTTCTTCTGTAAAGGAAAAAGAAAGTTGTCGTCTAGTTTCAACACATTTAGTGTCAGGAATAATTGTGCTTTATAGCAAAATGGCAGCCAGAAGAAAGAGGTACAGAAATATCAACTTGAATTAAACCCTTTCTTTAAAATACACTTCACAGTTTATATGCAAGGATAATTTGTCACCGTGTGAATGAACACTTACTAATTGGCATGGTGTAAAATGGGCAGAGATCTTGTTGCACCATATGCTTTTTTTCTTTTCTATTTCTTCTTCTTGAGATTCTATGGTGGCAATATCAAGTTTGAACTTGAAGTATCGGGTTCAAATCATACATTCAGCTTTTACTGGTGTCCTGCTTTGAGCTCAGGCATTGGCCATCTAATTGTGAATAAGATATCATCCCAACCATTAAGAGGAAACCAGTATAGTAAGGAGATGGTGTATGAATCAGAAGTGCCCCCAAGATATCTCACCCCAACTCCAAACAAGAACATGAACCCGGAAACCACTTGTAGAAAATGTCACCCAGTGGCTTCACTTTACAGGGAATGAGGCAGAGCCACCACTCTCGGAGCTGAGGGAGGTCCCACTACCAGCTAAGTGGCAGATTCTTAATCATATTTTTGGCTTTTTGACTTAAATGCAGGTATCTTCCTATGGCTTCACATTGCCTCAGTGTAGGATCAAACTCCTCCTGGTCCCTCCCTGTGCTCTTTCCATGCAGTCAGTTTGCCTTGTAAGAAACAGCATTTGATGTAGTATTGATATGCCTGAGTCTCAGGGTGAAGCTGTTAAGTGATGACACTGCCTTTTGAATCTTTCTCTCTCTTCCACACAGCCATTTACATATCCCAGAGTCTGTCTACAACAAACACTAAACTCCCTATTCCCTGAAAAGAGACTTGCATAAAACATCATAAAATGGTCCTGAGGACAGTGATGGACGCCTGAAATGAATGCACATCTGTGGCCTCCCCAGATAATATTTTTGCCATATTACAAAGGAGCAGAAAGGCTTAGGTTGATGAAATCAAAGAGCCTCAGAAGAAAAGGGGTTCTGCCAGCAAATTAGAATGCCACCAGTTCCCTTATTTTTGAGACCTCTAAGGCCAGATGGCTGTGGTACCTCCATGTAACTATTATTCCTCAATTCCTCTCTTAGAGAAAGCACCTCACCCCTGTCTTCTGGGCATCTCCACCTGCAGGGCAAGAGCACTTCCTTCTGCTGAGTGAGGGCTGCATGCTTGGACTGTGATGCTCTAGAAAGAGAGGAAGAGATCCAGTGTGTGCCCAGTTCCCTCTCTGTCTTCAGCCCTGCATGTGTGTACCAATTCTTGTCATCCCTATTGTTCACATGAGACTGAGGGGGCTAAGAGTGCCTGACTGACATGTTGAAGGCCACCCTGATTGAAATATGTAGAAGTGGTGTTCCAATTCACGTTTACCTGACCTCCAAATCTAGGTACATTCCACTCTGCCAAGATGCATTCTCTCTCTCTCCTATTCCCCTCCCCCCCATCTAACCACTTCATCCAAATCATATAGCAAAGAATTAGGTGATGGTTTTTATTCCTACAACACTCAAGAATCTCACCAATTTCACTGGTACAGTCACTATGGAGAACAGTATGGAAATTCCTTAAAAAACTAAAAATATAGTTACCATATGATCCTGCAATCCCACTACTGGGCATATATCCCAAGAAAACCATAATTCGAAAAGATACATGCACCCCAACGTTCACTGCAGCACTATTTACAATAGCCAAGGCTTGGAAGCAACCTAAATGTCCATCAACAGAGGAATAAATAAAGAAGATGTGAGATATATATATAAGAACCAGAGTGCTAGAGAGAGGACTGGAGTGACTGTAGGTGAGAAACCACAAGAGGCATGGAAAGGCATTAGCAGCTTATGTGTATATATATATATATATATATATATATATATATATAATGGAATACTACTCGGCCATAAAAAAGAACAAAATAATGCCGTTTGCAGCAACATGCAGCAGCATGGATGGACCTAGAGATTATCATACTAAGTGAAGTAAGCCAGACAGAGAAAGAAAAACATCATATGATATTGCTTATATGTGGAATCTACAAAAAAATGATACAAATGAACTTATTTATAAAACAGAAATAGACCCAGAGACACAGAAAACAAACTTAGAGTTAGCAAAGGGGAAATGGGGTGGGGGAGGTAAATTAGGAGTTCGGGATTAACATATACACGCTACTATATATAAAATATATAACCAGCAAGGACCTACTGTATAGCATAGGGAACGATAATCAATATTTTGTAATAGCCTATAAGGGAAAAGAATCTGAAAAAGGATATATATATATATATATATATATGTATATATATATAAACCTATATATACACACATATAACTGAATCATGTTGACATACACCTGAAACTAACACAACATTATAAATCAACTATACCTCTCAAAAAAAAAAGAACCTCACCAATTTCATTTAGACCCACTGGTGTTGAAATGAAGTGTCATCCTCCATGCCCAGCAACTTTCTGAGAGTCCCTCCTGTTGGGGATGGGGGTGGTAGTGAGGACAGTCTGGTTCTGGGAACTAGGGGTCCGACTTGTTTCTGAGAGGTGCTCCAAGGGGAGAGGATGACTGTCCAGAAGGAGGTGTAGGATCCTAAGATAGGAGAATGAGCTTTGGAAGTTCCTTAGGGGAGAATTAAGTTTCCAGCACCAGAAAAACAAAGTCCCGTGAAGAAGTCCAGAAACCTGAGGCAGGAGTTAAGGACCAGAGAGAAGAACCAGAGTGCTGGAGAGAGGACTGGAGTGACTGTAGGTGAGAAACCACAAGAGGCATGGAAAGGCGTTAGCAGCTCATCTTTACTATCGATGAGTAGCTGAGTCATGGCTGGGTGCCAGGAACAAGACCTTTGGACCAGCTGGTGGGGATTCTGTCTTATTTTGCTTTTCCTTGTTGGAGAGAGCTTATAAAGTATCCTTGGAAAGACTGTCAGGTTAAGGTAGGATCTTCAGGTTCTTGGGTGGACACTGGACCGGACAAGAGCAAATCTTGCTTACTGAATTGACACTATATTGATCCAGCAATGAGAATTTGACCCATTATTTCACTGACAGATGTTTTAGTGGCCATCAGTGACCATCGTAGGGTCTGCCCCGACCTCCCATATCTAGAAGGATTCATTGCTGGCTTCCTCCTTTCTTATACCGTCCAGTAAGCCGAACAGTCTTGGGACGTGCTATGCTTGTGACCAGCTCTGGGCTTTGGGGCATGCTGTTCCTTCTACCTGGACATCCCGTCCATTCCCTTCTTAGCACAGTAACTCATCTGATGGTTGTGCCCATCCATCCCATCCTTCAGGAAGTCCTCCTTAACGGTCCCCACTCTCTGCCATCTCCATCCTCACCCCCCATCAATTATGTGTTCCTCTCCTGGCCACCCATTATGCCCTAAGTTTCCCTATTACAAAAACATACCCAGGCACAGTTATGATCATAATAATAACAGATAAATATGAAGCATTTACTGTATAGCAGGCCTTGTGCTAAGAGACTTAGGGGTATTACTCGTGTATCCCTGTGTAGATCTTGCGGTGAGTTCGATTCGCGAGCCCATTTCATAAATGAGCAAGCTAAGCTCTGTGTCGGCTTACCCCAAACCCAGAGCTAGTAAATGGTAAAACTGACACTCAGACCTGGGCAGCTGGATTCCACAGCGCACACGTTTTATCCTCATATAGACCTTGAGGGGTTTCTTCGTGTATGTGTTTAACTTACCCACCGCGTGGTAAACAGCCAGAGAGCAGGGACTATTCCTCACTGGCTTCTGCATCCTCAGTACCCAGAGCAAAGCCCTAACAGGGTCCAAAGTGGGTCAGTGTTCACAGAATGGAATTGAAATGAAGTGCGGATGGAGCCTGCGACTAGTCTGACCTTTCTTTCTGCCTGCAGAGGCCGACCGGGGAAGTGGGCAGCCCTGACGTGATGTGCTCAGCGAGGAGAAACATTCCAGTCCGAGAGAGCTCGGCGTGACGCGTGGGAGGCCACCAGTGGCCAGGCCGCAGCACAGTCGCTGGAAGGGGTGACAGCCGCATCCTCCTGTGCCTACCACGTAACCAAAAATGAAGGAGAACTACTGTTTACAAGCCGCCCTGGTATGCCTGGGCATGCTGTGCCACAGCCAGGCCTTCGCCACGGAGCGCAGGAGCCACCTGCGACCCTCGTTCCACGGGCACCACGAGAAGGGCAAGGAGGGCCAGGTGCTGCAGCGCTCCAAGAGAGGCTGGGTCTGGAACCAGTTCTTCGTGATAGAGGAGTACACCGGGCCTGACCCCGTGCTCGTGGGCAGGGTAAGGCTGCTGTCACTCCACATTTATTTCTCACTCTCCACCATCCCTGTACTAGGGGATGGTCAAAACAAAAATATAGGAGGGGAAATAATAATGGTCTGGCCATCAGTAAAAACCACAAAATCATTGTTCATACATCCTTTATCCTTTTTTTTTTTTTTTTTTTTAGTTCATAGGCTTATCTATGTTAACACTTCAGTTTTCCACTTGATGTTATGCCCTCAAAACTCTGTTTTTTAATGGTTACACAGTAGTCTACTGAATAGAAATGATGATTATTTATTTAACCATTCTCCAACTGGGAACATTTCCCCTACCACATCCAAACCCAAACTTGGATGCCATCGTTTGTGTTCTTTTGATGCTCTGGACTCTTTTCATCATAGCTTTCCTTTCTGTAGTACACATGTCTACGTATTCATCTATCTCCCTCACTGGACCCTAAGCTACTTTCCATCAGGAACAGCGTCATTTTTGTATCCCCAGGTCCTGTACCAAAGTCCAGCTTTGGGGGCGCCTCTGTGAATATTTGACAAGATGAATGGATGTGTCATAAGAATGGGTGGAATGTTATCCACTTTGGCTTAGGGATGGCAAAACCCATTTCAGAAGGCTTGAGAGTCTTAGTACTACTGAGAAATCCTGCATTCTCTGTGTACCCCCTCCAAAAAGTGCAAGGGTAGAGAGTTCAAAATATGTTTGAGGGAGTTCCCTAGTGGTCTAGTGGTTAGGATTCAGCACTTGCACTGAGGAGGCCCGGGTTCAATCCCTGGTCGGGGAACTGAGATCCTGCAAGCCGCACAGCACAGCCAAAATTAAAAAACACAAACAAACAAAAGATGTTTGAAAAACTGACTGCCTGCTATATCAATTATGGTAAAACATACAGCCACCTTTTAGAGAACAGTGACCTTAACTGCGAGGAGATAGGTGTTCACACACATAAGAACATAAAGCCTGCTATGGGAAGGTACAGAGTGAGGCAAATGGTAAACTAGGGTACAATAGTCCTTGGTCTCAAAGAGTTCAGGGACTAGTGGAAAAGAGACACTTACCTAAGCAGTTAAAAAACTAAAACAAGGAGTAGAATAATGAAGAAATTCACTAGCAATTCAGTCTACATGGTAAAGTTTGGGAGGGATGAAGGGAAGTTTCATGGAGACAGTGGTAATAACTTGTGACCTGAAGGATGAGTAAAAGTTATCCTGTGAAGGGGGAAAGGGACAAGAGCAGATTTGTGGGGTGCTCATTTCTGAGCCTCATAGATTTCAGTGAAGTTATCTTAGTTGCTGCTTAACTTGAGAATAGCATTCCATATTTATGGAATTGACATCTTTGGAGGAGGTTCATATTAGCATCTCAATAATATTGTTAAGGGTTGGAAAAGTGCCTTTTTGAAGAGATGTACTAGAGCAATTTCATCATTTATATCCAAAATGGAAAGATTACACCCAAAGTAGAAGTATCCTTGAGAAATGGAGCACAGGGAAATAACTGGCACATAGAATTCCTTCCATCAAGGAGATGGGCTGTATGCCCAGAGAGGAAGAAGAGACTTGAGCCACAGCAGGAACAGTGTGGCTTGAACAATGTGGAGAGCTGTGCACGAACTGTTCTGAGAAAATAGAACATCTGCCACGGGGACTTTCTCAGTGAGAAGCAGGGTGTGTATTAGGGTGGGGAGTGCAGAAGAGACAGGACCTAGAGGGCCATTTCAGCCTCTCTGTGGAGCAAGCAGGTGTCATGCCTCCTAAAAGTCAGCAGATGGAAGAGGATGGAAAATCTAGACACACGAAAATGAGCCTGATGTTGGATTGCATGGGGGTAAAAAGAAATAAAGTGGTTGGATCCTATGGAACTTCCTTTTGCGACAATGCTGATCTGTAGTTCCCCATGAATAGGAGGACTAGACTAGATGACTTGTTCCCTAAAAACCTTTGATTTGATGACATTCAAGGCTGAGTGATACAAGATGCTCTCAGTGGAATTTGGGGGGCTTCCCTGGTGGTGCAGTAGTTGAGAGTCCGCCTGCCGATGCAGGGGACACGGGTTCACGCCCCGGTCTGGGAAGATCCCACATGCCGTGGAGTGGCTGGGCCCGTGAGCCATGGCCGCTGAGCCTGCGCGTCCAGAGCCTGTGCTCCGCAACTGGAGAGGCCACAACAGTGAGAGGCCCGCGTACCGCAAAAAAAAAAAAAAAAAAAAGTGGAATTTGGCAAACCATGGACTCTTAGATTTCCTGCAGGAAGCACAGTCTGCATCACGCTGTGCTCTGCAGAGGGGATGCCATCAGTCTTGGGAGTTAGGAACTGGCTGTGTCCACCTCAGCAACTGATACCTTGATAGCACTGAATGGTTTGCCAAACTGCTTTTTGTGTTGAAACTAATAAATATCATTGCTGGTTGTATGGCTCATGCTCATCTTTGTTGGAGAGGGAAAAAAAGGAATTTATATCCAACTTTGAACTCTGAAAACAAGATAAAAATAATGAGCAGTATATTTGAATGTTTTTCAGTTATTTGGTTGATCATGAAATTCGTTTAATTCCCAAGAGTCTTGCCGAATTCATATGTAATATACGAAGGTCCCTAGAAACATTCCTTGTCTAAACACTCCCATTAAAGTAAGTGTTGCATTGATTTCCTTGTTGCATATTCACATGGCTGAGCCCCTGACTTTTGCCAGGTCTGAGGCAGGGAAAACAAATGAATGTAAACAATTATTGGGGGTTAGGTGGGGAGCCAGAGGAATGGGGGCAGGGATCCTGCCCTCACTGTGGAAACTTGTATGAAGACTGGGGCAATTTGGGTCATCATTTGTAGCTTCATGTATTCCAATAGCTTTGTATATTACTCGCAAACTGCCTTATTCATAAGAAATGTGTAGTCATAATTTCATGACAGCACATAGCTTGTTATGAATAACAAGTTCTGAAGGAAAGTATGCTTTTTTTCTTTTCCTGAGAAGCACTATAGACTAAAATCAACATGTAATTTGTACCTACAGGTATCCCCCTGAGCTGAAATATTTGGTGTTTCACTGAGGCACTGTAAATCAGTTAGATATTTTGGGGGAAACTGAAACAATACAAAAAGTTTTTTAAAGCAATGTGTTCAATCCTGCTTTGTGATTCTGGACAAGCTTTCTAAGCCTTGGTTTCATAATAATTAAAATCACATTAATAATATTAAAATGGAATTATAATAATAAGATAATAATTATAAGTAGTAAGCATTACTATATTTCAATGTCATTTGAATAAAGCTTTTTAGTTTATACTAGGTTTTCTTACGTAGTAGGTAGAACCAAGGGCTTTTTATCCACTTGGTTACTCTTGAAGCCTATGAGAATGGTGAAAGTAATGCTTATCTGTTCCCACAAAGGGTAAAATAAGGGCAGAGGAACTCATCAAGATGATAGCTGCAGAAATTGAGGTTGGGTACAATAAAGAGTTTATTGCTACAGGAAAATTGGATGTGGTCTTTGGAGGGAGTTCCATGTTACAACACACAGAGCAGAGTCAAGGCAGAAGGCACAGGTGGGTAGTTAGGAGACCTGGATGACTTCCTGGCCCTGCCAACTGTGGATTTAGGCAAGTTCCATCATTTCTCTGGGCTTTGTCAACAGGGGGGGAAATCCCAAGGATATATAGTCTTTCTATAGTCTAAGAGCTGCATATATATCAACCCACCCCACTCACCCCATGCTTACGATGGGAATGGGGGCTTGTTCAGGCAGGTTCCATCCTCAGCTCCTCATACGTCCTGCGCCACACAGCAGGTCTTTCAGAAAGTCTGACCAATGGATTGTTTGAGGTAACAAAAGCCTGGTGTCCTTTGGAATCTTAGTGTCCTTTGGAAGAGGACTGAAATTATAATAACATCCATACAGTTGATGAGGTCGATTTATATGTACCAGTGTGGAAGGGTCCTCTGAATTTATTGTGGTAGGAAAGCAGAAGTGAAGGGTGGTTTGTGCACTATGCACTTTATTGTGTAAAAATAAACCAAATACGTGTATCTGTATAGATATTCTTGCGTATGCATAGACTGTGTCTTAGAGGATTCACAAGAAACTGGTCATAAGAGCTGTCTCTGAGCGGGGAAGAAGAAGGGTGGGGATCAGAACGTCTAAGATTTACCTACTGCACAGATGTGTGCTTTTTATTTTCTATAGTATGTGCATATTTCTTTCAAAGTAACTGAGCTAATGTATATTATATATATTTTGTATGTGTGCATATGTAATGGGAGAGTGGGAGGGACAACATGAATCTTAAAATTTTAAAATGTTTGGACCCTGGCTTCACTGCTCCCCAGCTGTGTGACCTTGGCCAAGACAATTATCTTCTCTAAGATTGCATTTCTTCATTTGTGAAATGGGGTGAGAACATCTCCCTCTCAGTGTGTGTGTGTATGTAAACAGTGTATTGTCTCAACAGCATGTAAGTGTGTCTCTACCTCCCCAGTGCGTCTGTCAAGGAATTACAAATCTCGATTTCTCTTTTCCTAGCTTCATTCCGATATTGACTCTGGTGATGGGAACATTAAATACATTCTCTCAGGTGAAGGAGCCGGAACCATTTTTGTGATTGATGACAAATCAGGGAACATTCATGCTACCAAGACATTGGACCGAGAGGAGAGAGCCCAGTACACGCTGATGGCTCAGGCGGTGGACAGGGACACCAACCGGCCCCTGGAGCCGCCGTCAGAATTCATCGTCAAGGTCCAGGACATTAACGACAACCCTCCCGAGTTCTTACACGAGACCTATCATGCCAACGTGCCTGAGAGGTCCAACGTGGGTACGTAAGGGCCGGGCAGGGCGGGCCCACTCCACCTGCAGGCCTGGTGTCTCTGTGGGTGGGCAGGCTGGTGCCTATTCTCCCAAATCAGGAAGTAGAATTTATGCTGTATCTTCTATGGCAGAATAACAAACAAAAAAATTTCATATATGTAGCTGACGTTTCAAATATTTTAAATTGCCCTGAGGTTTTAAACTCTAAGCTTACAAAATATGAGGAGGTGTGGAAGAGTAGGAAAGACATAATCAAATCCATGTCATCCTGGCCCTGGTGCTTATTAACCTTGTGACTGGGAATCAGTTGCATCTGTTCTCTTAGCCTGAGTTTCTCCTCTGTAAAATGGGGATAAAAGTTTCTAGTCATGCAGGATTAGAAATAACATACATCTGGTCACTAGTGCATGTTGGTGTTCAATAAGTAATAGCAGTATTTGTGCCATGTAGGCACCATGCTAATTAATGATTTACATGCAGTATTGCATTTAATCTTGGCAGTGACTCATCTTTGCAATGAGGTAGGTCCTATTGAAAATATTTTGCAGATGGGAAACCCAAGCTAGAAACAGATTAATGAATTTATTCAAGGTCATCTGAGCTATTAAGTCAATCCAGAATATGTATCTAACCATGACACTATGTCATCATCTGTTAGAATAATTCAGAAGCAGCTATGTCTTTTATCATGCATAAAGACACATCACATTGTTAGAGGACAATTCTGTGAAAGATTTATTCAACTAGCTACCTTCTCCTGGCAGTAACCTTTGTTTGGCTTTATAGAATGCATGTAGTTGTGGTCTTTTGAGAAGCATGCCTCATATTAAGGAGGATTTGTTTTTCAGACAATGATCAGAGCTGTACTAATCAGGGAGTGAGTATGCTTACGCGAATCAGAGATTTAAAGTTCCCATGAGGACTTCCCTGGTGGCGCAGTGGTTGAGAATCCGCCTGCCAATGCAGGGGACACGGGTTCGAGCCCTGGTCAGGGAAGATCCCACATGCCACGGAGCAGCTAAGCCCGTGCGCCACAACTACTGAGCCTGTGCTCCAGAGCCCGCGAGCCACAACTACTGAGCCCGCATGCCACAGCTACTGAAGCCCGTGCGCCTAGAGCCCGTGCTCCAGAACAACAGAAGCCACCGCAATGAGAAGCCTGCACACCACAATGAAGAGTAGCCCCCGCTCGCCGCAACTAGAGAAAGCCTGTGCACAGCAACGAAGACCCAATGCAACCAAAAATAAATAAATAAATTTAAAAAAAAATAATAAAGTTCCCATGAACGTAAGGATCATCAGGGCCATTTTACAGATGAGGAAACTAAGCATCAAGATTGGGAATCAGTTTGCTCAAGAGTGTTAGATACAGAAATGACTCTACAACTCTAAGCTCCTTCCATTCTGCATATAGAACTTTTGATGCTAAAAAAATTGTCCCCTTCTTCTCCTCCAGCTAAAGTCAAACCCTTCTCATATACTTTATGAAAACCCAGCTGAGCCTTTTCTGCCTTCTTCTCTTCCCTTTGCCCTGCCCAATTCTTTAGTTTCTCAGTATTCACCTGGGGACTTTAATGAGAAATAGCAGACATCAAATAAATCAGTAAGTAGGGGACAGCAGTGTCAGGAGCTATGCCAGGGCACAAAGGCCAGCCATCATACATAATGCTCTAGGGGAACTTTCATTGATCCCACCTCTTGGGGCAGCTTGGTGCTTAAGGAGTAACATCAGACTTCGCATCATGGCCTATGAGAGTAGAGTCTGCTGCCAGACAGTACTGGGTTGGAATCATGGCTGTGCCTCTGACCAGCCAGGTCAACCCAGACAACATCTTACATCTTTCTCAGTTTTTGTTTTGTCATCGATACAATGAGGATAATGTAAACTCTAATGCAAGTTAAACAACATAGATGTAAAATACAACGAGTTGTAATGAACTTAGTGGATTCCTCGAAGCAAATTAAGCATAAAAAATAATACTTTCCCTAGCTCTACCATGAAGGTAGAGAATAGAGCTTATTAACTCCCTTATAAATCTCCACTACTTAGAACAGTGCCTAGTTATGTGGGAAATGCTCAGAAAAAAGTTATTTGTACGAAAAAATGAATTACAGAAAAAAAAGTGAGATTTATTCTTATGCCATGTGAAAATCACTGACAGCCTTGTAAATTAAAGGGTTGTCAGAGGCTGTGTAAATGGACTCCCTTGCCTTTCACATAGAACCTGGCCCCTCTGCTGAAACTGTCTCGGAAAGCACTTGGGTTTGGTTGTTTGCTGGGTAGAGGTTAGACTCCTGACTCTGGCAATAACCCACTCTGAAAAATAGGTTGCAAAACTTCCTACCTGTCATACTAAGTACCTCACAAGCACAGTGAATGTAAAAACACCCAGCAGAGGGGCAGAATACATGGAACATGCCCCAAACAATGCCTGGCACAGAGGAATTCTATAATAACCAGCTCTCTCCCTTGAGCATCTCCCCTGCCCCATTCTGAAGCCCAGCATTTCATGCCCTCAGATACTTGTGACCATCAGGGAACAGAGGTTTTTTCTAGGAAAAACTAAATCCCATCTTCCTTCAATTCCCTGGTTTCCTTCCATTGTGACCCAAAAATGCTTGCCTTAGATCTCACCAGATGTCTACTGGTGGTTTCTGTTATATGACTACCAGACCTGTTAGAGATGGGAAGATGCAATTTTCATGCCAGTAGGGAACAACATTCTGTACAATATTTATAGCCATCAATTAATTAAAATGTAGTATTAGCAGCCATTTTATTACACGCAAAGCAACAATAAAATGATGTATTTATTCCTCTGCTACAGATGGAGGACTGCACTCTGTCCTTTCATGAAAAGCAATTCATCATTAATTATCCTTTATTATACTATTTGGGAAGATTTTTATTTAATTATTTGATATACTGAACATTCCAGTTGCATGGGTCTTAGAATGTTTTTGCAATAATGTTCATATTATTATTTTAACTACTAAGTATAGCAGGATGTACTATGAATATAGAAAGTTCATTTTTAAGCTATGGGAATTAAACAAAAAGGAAGGGAGAGAGGGAGGGAAGGAGGTTATTTTTGCATCTCAACCCCGGAAAATGAAAGCATGTTGAATAATTTTGTGGCTCTCCTCAGTTTTTAATCTTAAGATAAAACTTTGCAAACTAGAATACAATTTGAAAAGCTGAGGGACTGTTGCTAATGACTGTATTTCACTTTTAAGGAACATCAGTAATTCAGGTGACAGCTTCAGACGCAGACGACCCCACCTATGGAAACAGTGCCAAGTTAGTGTACAGTATCCTGGAAGGACAACCCTACTTTTCAGTCGAAGCACAGACAGGTACCGTGGAATGGCATTGCGATTTGCGACACATTGTGAATAAGGAGTCCAGGCCTGCTCACTAAAACTTATTTGAGTCCTAGTTTTCTAAAATATAAAAAGGGCCACCTAACAAGACTATTGTGAGGATTAGATACTGTCTGTATTGCACCATGTCACAGTAATAAATATAATCTTAGATGCAACTTTTCTCTTAAAATCATATCTTAAAATTCAACTTAAGAATTTATCTTAAAGTATGTTTTATCATAAAATTCAACGGTGGATCCAAATTAAGAGACCACAGGACTTGAAGACTGGTATGAAAACTGGCAGCTCTCAAAGCCAGGGCTGGGGATGGTGGGGGTGGGAACTGATGCTAACGTGTGTCTGGGAGGAGGCATATCCCCAACCTCCTCCACTGTGCTTAGATTCCCAGCGGCGTTAGCATCCAAGAAGGAGGCTCTGCAAATTCCATACAGAAAACAAACAGCAAACCGAAAGAGTGAACAAATACAAACAACCAAAACCCACGCCAAAATGTTTCACTCCATTTGTACCAAATTTGATTCTAGGATCCTTTTATTAGAATAAACACTAAAGTCCTGTGAACCTGCTAGTCCACGATATTATACCCCAATGTCATTTCTTTTTTTCCACAATATACCCCCATGTGTTTGAAAGATGTTTACAAACAATCCGCTTTTATTATTATAGTTAAAATTTATCAAATATATATGTTTATATGTATATATATATGTATATATGTATATATATAGCCTTCCAATCAGATACTTTGCCCACTTATTGAATATAACTTCCACTTACCTATGTAATCATTTATTTGTAGCCTCTTTGCTTCAGATCACAATTTATGGGGCTACTTGCTATGATTTCATCAAAGGCATTTACCAATTAATTTTGCCAATTAATTTTCAGATTAACCAAGGATAAATGTGGGATTTCATATGGATTTTTGAGATGTTAAAATCGCTGGAAGGACTCCAGTTGCAACTTTCGTGTCTCAGGGACTCATAGTTAAGAACCACCAATTTGAACCTACCAAATTATTTAACAGACAAGAAAAATGAGGCTCAGTGAGTTCAAGGATGTTGCTGAGAAACATACAAACGTCAGGGTCAGAAAAGGATAAGGGCTTAAAGCTTCCACAGCACTCTCTTATATTTCCAGTATAAATGTTACCGTTATCTACAGACAGAAAAAGCTTGAATATGTTCCCAAAAGATTTAAGTGAGCATGGTTTCCACACCAATAATGTGCTAATATCCAGAGATGATGTAGAATTCAATTATTAACGTATCATTGTTTCCAGTGATAGCGGATAGTAGACAGTAAGTGTTTGTATAAGCATTGTATATATTTTTAACCCATTTGGTATACACTTAAAAAAAATTAATATTAACATTTTAATATATCGCCTTCTACTTTTAACTTAATATGGACCATAGAAATGTTTCTAAGAATTGCATGCAGGCATAGATAGTCAAAAGATTCTGCTGGCAGTCCAAAAGCATGGGTTTGTTACTGATGTTCATGCAGTGCGTCCTCAAATATATCAGTCTTTAGGATCTTTAAGTGTCACACCTGGGAAGGGTGAGGTTATTACTTGAATTTACAGTACAACATATGAAACATTAAATTTTAATGCTGTATTAATAATTAGGACAATTTGCTAGAAAGTATATCTATATGATGCTCCAGGTATGGCTACTTTTGATGATAATTGCCATGTTTGAGTGACTCTTCTGTGAGGGCAGGTGCTGTTCTATTCATCTTTGCTTCCCCTGTGCCTAGATCGTTTTTGTTATAATGTTATCAATGAATATCTGTGATGTTCCCTGCTCACCTGTCCAGGTATCATTAGAACAGCCCTTCCCAACATGGACAGGGAAGCTAAGGAGGAGTACCACGTGGTGATCCAGGCCAAGGACATGGGTGGACACATGGGTGGACTCTCAGGGACAACCAAAGTGACGATCACACTGACGGACGTCAATGACAACCCACCAAAGTTTCCACAGAGTAAGTAGGTGGGCTTGGCTTTCACTTTCCAATGGTGCCACAGCCAACTCTTCTCTGACCCATTCCTGCTGTACTCAACTTTCCAGAAGAAATCTAGAAAAATGGAGGCTCTTTATATCATTCTTGCAAAAAACAAGACAACAAAAAACTTAAGTGGAGGACAACAAAGAACTTAAGTGGAGTAACGACAACAAAAAACTTAAGTGGAGGAGAGGTAGTGGGAGAAAGTGGAGACGTAAAATGTTCTACAACCCTGGGAACAGAAAATCCATTTTGCTAAGTGCTCATGATGTGATGTAGTAATTAATTAACCTTTCTCTGTCTCAGTGTTCTCATTTCTAACCTGGGTATGTAATAGTACCTGAATCAGTTATCTATTGCTACCTAACAAACTGCCCCAAATCTTGTGGTTTAAAACAATTATAATCGTTTATTTTTGTCATGAGTTTGCAATTTGGGCAAAACCTGAAGGAGGCAGCTTGTTTCTGTTTCCATAGCATCAACTGGCACAGTTTGGGGCTGGAAGATCTACTTCCAAGATGGCTCAGTCACATGGCTGGCAAGTTAATGTTGGCTGTTGGTTCCCCTTCATATCAGCCTCAAAGGAGTGGCTTGGATAGGTTCTAAAAGTGAAGAGAGCCCCAAGGACACCAAGCAGAAACTGTATTGCGTATTGTGACCTAGCTTCAGAAATCACATACCATCATTTCTCCTGTAGTCATAAGACTGCCCAAATGTAAGTGGAGTTCTTGTAGACCCCACCTTTCAAGGGAAGGACTGTTAAAGTCATGTTGAAAGAAAAGCATGTGGGCTTGGAGATACTGTTTGGACTATTTTTGCAAGATACAATCTTCCACAGGGCTCAATTAATAGGATGTTGTTAGAACTAAATGAGCTAGTGTAAAATCTTACAATGTTATCTGGCATAAGTTGTCAACAAATGTTAGCCATTATTATCAGTATTATCTAGGGGATTATGGTCCTTCTACAAAACTGATAGGCTTGCAACAGGAAATAAAAGAAAAAATGATTTGAAAGGTCATTATTAATCATTATAATTACAACAACTACCATCCTTTAATGAATAGTTACTACTATTACAGATCTCTACAAGAGCCTCCATTTTACAGATAAAACTGAGTCCCATGAAGGGTGCAGTAACTTGCCCGAAGGATATGGCAAAGCCAGATTTTGTACACAAATCTGGTTATGTGTACATTATAAGTAGAGGCAGAGGTACAGTGTGATCGTAATGATGCTGCCGCTGCTAGGTCACGGGGGGTTCACCATGAAAGTGTCTTCTTCATTAATGAGGAGAGTAGCTGGTAGAGACTGTGAGTTTATTGCCAGAGAGATGGCACTTTTTATAAATGAGAGAACAGGGAGGGCCACCAAGTATGGCCCCAGGAAGGCACCATGCATGGTCACTCAAAGGAATCCAAAGACAACAATCTATGCAAGGGAGACATTGAGATAGAGGATTACAAGGCAACAGCCAGTTCTCATAAAGTCACCAAAGAGTTGAAGACTGCCTTGCCTGGTCAGCCACCAGGTTCAGCATCTCCAATAAGCGTAAAGCCTTAAGAAACTGCATGCTCCGTTATCCACTCTAAAGCTGGCTGGTATGCTGGATGCAAAAGGCCATGCAGGACTATTGGCAGATAGTGATTAATGCCCTTGCTCACATACAATCATAGAGTAAAGTTGCATCACTACTGTGAAGATACCAGGTTTACAGCTATGAACTTGACGAAGACTGGGAGTAGGTTTTTCTAAACCTTCATGTAAATTGGTAATTATCTGCAGAGACTCCCACCTCCTACTTGTCCTCTATCATGGAGGGCATGGTGTGTTTAAGTTAAATATGGGTCTGAACCGAAAGTATTCACAGCCAAACAATATATTGGGTTGGCCAAAAAGTTCATTCAGATTTTTCTAAAAGATGTTATGGAAAAACCCAAACAAACTTTCTGGCCAACCCAATAGATAAATGCAGACAGAGTATTAGAACTGATAAAATCCACATAAGGGGAAACTAAAGCTTAAAGAGCTTAAGTAACTTGCCCAAGACCACTTGGCTTAAAAGTGGTAGAGGCCAGGTTTCCAACCCTTGCTTCTCTACGTTGTTTCGCAGAGAGTATTTCTGAATTGTGATAATGCAAATAAGATTATCTCCAATCTCACTTCTCTACTGAAAACCTTTCAGTGGCTTCCCACCAAGTTTAAGGAAAACCTGAAGTCTTTTCCATCTCCTGCAATGCCCTTTGTGCACAGTTGGGCCCCAGCCTCCCTATATACCCTTACCTCCTACCAGAAGGCTGCAGTCACACTTGTGGTCTTGCTGTTCTGTATGTATTCACTGTGTTCCCACTTCAGGGGTTTCTGCAATTTGCTGTTTGCTTTGTTTATAATTTTTATCCCCAGGTATTCACATGATTTGTCTGGCCCAGTGAGAAGCTTTTCCATATAAGGTATCAGTTAATCAAATGGTGAAGGAGGTAAAGTAAGAAGAGTCAGATATACAGCTGGAAGGATCATGACCATGAAGGATACAACTTGCATTTGATTTTAAAATAAATATGGAGCTACGGAAGGCTTTTAAACAGGGAAGGGTGTTCTTTTTCTGGGCACCTGGCAGTGCCACATGTGAGCCTTAGAATTAACTTACAGACCATTCCAAAGACGTAAAAAGAAGTTTTGATTTTTTTGAATGTGTGAAGATATACATGGCTCTCCATCAGTTCCTGATGGGAAATGTAACTGGGCATTGTTTTCCTCTCTCACATGTGACGGGTGACCCCACCCTGCCACCCTGGACCCTGATATTGTTTCATCATCCTTTGCAGAAAACATTTCTTTGACAAGCAAGCCATGTGGGATCTTTCTCCCATCCATTCACTTCTTTCATGTTTTCAATCAATAGAAAGTTCAATGTCAAACCCTTTGAGAAATTTATTGAGATTCAATGAAATCTAAAGTCTTACAGCTGCCAAATAAAAGGGAAAATAAAAATAGATGTCTTCTTCTTCTAGGCGTATACCAGATGTCTGTGTCAGAAGCAGCTGTACCCGGGGAGGAAGTGGGAAGAGTGAAGGCTAAAGACCCAGACATTGGAGAAAATGGCTTAGTCACATACAATATTGTTGATGGAGATGGGATGGAATTGTTTGAAATCACAACGGACTATGAAACACAGGAGGGTGTGGTGAAACTGAAAAAGGTGAGTTAGGGTGAGGAATCAGATGTGGCAGTGCTGTGGCCTGCCTTGCCAAGGCACCGCTGCTGGAAACAGGGAGTTGAAGGCTAAAGAAAGGAGAATATGGACAACTGAGGGCTGGACCTGACTCTGCAGTTAAACTCTGAGCTTTGGGGAGATAACAGAACTGTATTCCAGAGGAAGCTGGCAGAAGGGGCCAATGATGCCTGCCTGAGTTTGATGGTTAGTTTTTGTATGATTTGGGGAGTATAGTCAATAATAATGTAATATCTTGGTATGGTGACAGATGACAACTAGACTTACCATTTTGAAATATATAGAAATATCAAATCACTATGTTGTGCACCAGGAACTAAGATGGTATTGTAGGTCAATTATACTTCAAAAACAAGCAAACAAATAGACTCATGGAAAAAGAGATCAGATATGTGGTTGCCAGAGTGGAGGGTGGGGGGAGGGGAAGTTGGATGAAGGGGGTCAAAAGGCACAGACTTCCAGTTTTAAGATAAATAAGTCTAGGGATCCAATGTACACTGTGATTAATATAATTAACACTGCTGTATGTTATATATGAAAGTTGTTCAGAGAGTGAATCCTTAGAGAGCTCATCAAAAGGAAATTCTTTTTCTTTTGTATCTATATGAGATGATGAATGTTCACTAAACTTATTGTGGTAATAATTTCCTGATGTATGAAAGTCCAATTGTTATGCTATACACCTTAAACTTAGACAGTGCTGTATGTAAATTATATCTCAATAAAACTGGAAAAAAAAAAGGGGGGAGTGATAATACCTGCCCTGAGATTGCTGGTTAGTTCTTAAGTGACTTGGCACAGTTTCCCCATGGAAAGAAAGATAGCTAGATAAATCTAGATTTTGGACAGACAGCCCTGAGCATACATGGAAGTTCCCTCTTTAGCTCTGCCAAGCTGAGTCTGTTAATATAGGCTCTTTGGAACTTTTCTTATCTCAAACATCCAAGGTCCATTACATTGCTGGGCCTTCTATGAAACTTAAACCAAACCTCTGCTTGATTTTCCCTCAAAATTGAACCTGAGAAGCAATAATAATGGGCCTTCCCTCATAGTCAGCTAAATTGTTGCTAAAAATGTGTCCCTGAGATTAATTCACTACAAAAATGAGATTATTGCTTGTTCTTGTTTGGTTTAAAAAAAAATCTAACATTTACTCAGTTCTAAATATTGGCCAAAGCCTGAGCCTCTTATAAGCATTCATTTATTTTACATGATAAAAATCATATAAAGTAGATGTTATTATCCCAGTCAGCAATGATACCTCAGTTTAATTGTGAGGAGACTGGGGCTCAGACAGATTAAATAATTTGACCCGGTTGTAATCACACAGCTAGTAATTTAAAGACATGGAATTCAAACTTGGTGTATTCTAGAACATCTTCCCACTCAAGACATTTTGCAAATAGACAGACCAGAAAGGGGTTATAGAAGAGAGCCAGATTTGATTCACTTTCAGGTAAAGAAACAGTTACAGTATATTCTAAAACGGTTTTACCCCTGATTTACCACTTGAGAAATCAACACTTCTCCATCATCAAAGTATATGGAGTATTAAATCTGAATTGGATGATGGGATTACCTTGGTTTTAATCAAGTATTCATTTTCAACTTGGTTTTGTAACATGAATATGAAGCTCCTTGGTGTGATGGAAAAGATTGGCCTGGAACACTGATAAAAAAATTAATTTGAAGAATCAATAAAGAGGCCAGTAGCTGGAGAGGAGGCAAGGGTGGGGTAGAGGGAGATGCCTGGGAGGAATCTTTCGGTAAGGAGAGCAGGGAGAGAGGTGTTCTAGGAAGCCGACTTTTCACAACATAAGGAAGCATTTTTAGGTTTGGGGGAAATATGAGGGGACCCAAACAAAGAGAAAGTAGAAGTGACTCTGTCATAGAAGAATATGGAAGTCGGGGTGAACTCTGGATACTTGGAAAAGTCAACATTAGTGATGATGAGTGGTGTAGCCACAGAAGCCTAATCACCAGCCACAAGGGGCTGGGGTAATCACTTCTGGTTTCTCCTTTGGAAAAGTAGCTGTGTGACTATGTGTAGCATAGAGCTGTCAACTGGCTTTGTTAGTTAACATTTCTATCCCTCCTGCTTGCCACTGACATATGAGCAGTGACTTCCCATCCTTTGCTGTTCAAGTAATTGGGTAGTTGGTTATGCTTAGGTTGTCACCTGTTTTCAAGGTATTCAGGGTATAAACACACACTGTGTCTCTAAAATCTGAAACATGTAAATCACCCCATGGAACTAACACATCGCACGTGAGCTCTCTGCATATGATTAATTTGCACATTTTCCCCCAATTCAATGTGTTTCTTCCAGGCAAAGGAATAATCTTCTATAAAGCACTGATGTTTAGGTTTAAAACAGAGTAAGATGTTCTTTAATTTGTAAAAGAACGTTTGCTTAAGCTTATAACACAAAGTTCCAACTGTCCAGCAGGAAAAAATATTGAGAGGTGAATTTAATAGAGTAAAATGATGGATCCTTATAGAAATTATTATATATATGATTTAATAATATAAAAAGATAGAGATCCGTGAAAATATTTTTGTCTTTTAAAAATATTTTTAATATAGTTTTTTCACTTATTCCTTAATTCATTCAACCTTTTTCTACCAAGAGTTATTGAGTTATTATTATTTGTCAGGCACACCCTTTGTGAGAGGCTGGACATCTAAAACTGAAGAAACAAAGTCCTGGTCACAAGAAGATCACAATTTAACAGGACAGTTAAAAGCGAAAAGACAAATAACATAGAGGGGGTTTTCCCAGCCTTGACACTATTAACATTTCAGGACAGAGAATTCTCTGCTGTAGGGGCAGGGCTGTGCATTGTATGGTGATTAGCAACATTCCTGGCCTCTCCTCACTAGATGTCAGTAAGCACACATCCAGCCCCACCAGTTGTGATACTAAAAATAGCTCTAGACATTCCCTAACATACCTGGGGTGAGGTACAGCAAAATCACTCCCCAGCTGAGAAGCAACTGTGATAAAGTATGATAAGATCTGTGACTATGGGTCATGAATGACTGCTTACAGGGGGCAGTTCTAGAGCTGAGCCTTCATAGATGAATAGGAAATTACCAGATAGATAAGGAGAGGAAGGTCAGAGAAAATGAGCTCATGAAGGACCGGTGTTGAGGGAAATAGGACACAGTTAAGAAACTTGAATAAGTTCAGTCTTGAGCGTTTTGAGATGGATAGAGTGGGACCAGTTGAAGAAATCTTGTTGGAATGCAAGGGAGGAATTACAAAGACCTGAAGAAGGCAGAAGAGGTAAAGGTGAAGAATTCAAGAGTTATTTAGGAGCTAGCGTCATTCATTTATTGAATAGCTTAGAAAGCAGTAAATATTTCTTGAGTACTCTGTGTCAGACACAGTAGGTGTCAGGATTATAATGGTGCATGAGAGAGAGAAGCTGCCTTCAGGATACTGAGACAATCTCTGTGTGGTTAGCAAAATAAAGATGAGACTTGTAGGTGGCTTGGTAGACTTGGGGAGGAAAATCCAATCGTGCAGCACCTTTGACCGAGTGGGACTCCAATTATCACTGAGAGATCCTGGCACAGTTTCTGAGGTATTTACTTTCAAACAAATAAACTGACTGTAAAGCAGTGTGAGAACAGCATTAGAAGGCGTTTAAAATATTTTTTAATTAATAATTTTAATAAAGCCAATTTTATGCCTGATTATTTCTTTATATTCTCTGTCCACATGTATATAGATGTGGATATGTAACATTTAAAACAGTTGCAGTCATAGGGTGATCTGATTTGTTAACTTAATGGCACATCATAAACATTTTACATGCTGCTATATAATATACATAATTATTTTTAATGACTACATAACATCCCATCCTATTGATGGACCATTATTTCCTTAATAAAATCTCACAGTTGGATTTGGTGTTTTGTGTGTATGTTTCTCATGATTAAATATAACCCCTCTATGATATCTAAACATCATGCTGTTTTTTTTTTTTTTTTTGCCATACACGGGCCTCTCACTGCTGTGACCTCTCCCATTGCGGAGCAACAGGCTCCGGACGCGCAGGCTCAACAGCCATGGCTCACGGGCCCAGCCGCTCCGCGGTATGTGGGATCTTCCCGGACCGGGGCATGAACCCGTGTCCCCTGCATCAGCAGGCGGACTCTCAACCACTGTGCCACCAGGGAAGCCCACATCATGCATTTTTGAATATTGTTTCTTCGGGTTTTCTGTTGAATTAATCCCCCAGGGAGAATTTTTAGAGGTAGGATTAGTAAACTCAGGGGTATTGAGATTTTTATGGCTTATGTAGTATTTTGCCTCATTTAGCTTTATTTCAACTACTCATAACATGGATATAAAGGTTCACACGGGAAACTACCTTAAATCCCTTTTGGAAGGAGGCAGGGAATAAATTGTAGGCAAATGCTTAAATGTTGTCCATCCATCAACTCTGCTTCCCATTCAGTCGCAATGATTGGTACATGTGATCACTTGGTATGGTCATTACTGGGCATTGGGGAGGCAAAGATCAACAAGACTCAGTAGAGTCCTTTGGGATGCTCCTCACCCAGCTGGGGTGGGGGATGAGGGACTGCAGATGGGCAGCTAAGGGGCCACACAAATCTGTCTGGGGGAGATGGGGAGGACTTCACAAGCCTGGGATGAGCATCAGAAGACAGTAAAATCTCACCAAACTAGGAAACAGACAAACACTTGCAAAGATCTGGGGACCTTCACTTGAGATTCAAAAAGTATCAGTCAAACTGCAGCATGACTATACTGGCTTCAACAACAACAAGGCTTTCCAGTGGAAACAATGCTCTGGGTCCTTAGGTATCTGTCTAAACCAAGTTCAAAACTTTCTGTTCTAGGAGAATCAACAGGCTATCTGAGATCAGAAAATTTCTTCTTACCTGGTCTCAGAATATCATATTCATGTTTTAATTTTGTCTAACAATCGCAGAGATTTTTGAGGAATTGCAGCAGTCTCATACCTTCAGCCTATAAATATCATTTCTTTCTGCTGCTCAGTAACCCAGTGAAGGACAAAGATGCTGCTGAGTTCGGAATGACGGAGCAGCTGGTGACACATTTTGCTTCAGGAAAAGGGAGTGTTCTCTGACTCTGGGGAGATGGGGGTGGAAAAATGATGGAAAAAGTGTCAAGGGTGTTGAATGCGTTTAACCTTCCTGAAACTGGAATAATCCTCAGTTTAGAGTGCTGGAGAATTAGGTTAGGACTAAGCCCTATGATTATATGCCCATTCAAAATAATACCAGGCAGATGATGACAACATGGCAGGCAGATGCTAGCCTTAAAAGACCCAACTCTTTCCAAACATTTGGGAGTTCAGTATCATCCAGAGTGCTAATTAGAAAGTTCTGTTTCCTAGGCAGGAAGGCTTGTTTCTCTTCTATAATTTTACTTTTCACCCTTTACTGATTGATTCACAGAACCTTGTCTCCTTCAGATTTAGGGAGTGCTTACCATCAATTTCTTAATAATGACAGCCATTCAAATGCTGCTTCTTAATATTTTTTCACGTCTGTGTAAAATCTATATTGTTTATAATTGCTTTTCTTTAAATGGACTTTTTTTACATATATGTATTCTTTTAATGGGGAAGTATTCACACTGTACTATATCACTTGCCATAAGTAGGAGGTAACCTAGAAATGAATGCAGTCAAAACAAAACGATGTCATTACATTCTAGCTAGAGAGTTATATCATAGTCTCTTGAAAGGGAGATCAGGAAGCATAACAGGAATGTTAAAAGTTAGCAGTATACTGAGATATCCTTGACGTGTTTGGGAATGGAAGAATTGGAAAAGAAATAATAGGATCAGTAATTAGGATAATGTCATTCAAAAAACCCACCCACGCAAAATTACCCATAAACCACCTTAAGTCAGTGTATGGGTCACTGCTGGTAAGGGTCCCAGACTTTGAGAAATGCTACATGGTCAGAAACTTTAAAAATGAGACTATCAATATGATTAAGCCAGAAGTGTGTATGTGTGGAGGGGAGCAGCCATCTAACAAGACATTGCTTTTTCTTTGCCTGAAATTCATTGACTATTTTTATTACCAAGATTCTTAGTACTTTTCAGAATGGGCTATAACATTTATTTTTGTAATGTCTTAATTCCTTTCCTTAAATGATTTTAGTGACTGAATTGGGCAGCCTTAGTGTGTTCATAGAATGTGGTTCACTTTTGATGATGTGGTCCTTCTGTGTCTGTCATGCTCCTAGAATTACCCATTAAGCACATTCCAAGTTTCAGCAATTGATTTGTCTGATTTTCTAACCAAATGGCTCAGGTAATTGGATATTGAATAAACACTGATTTTCTCTCTTTGAACAACTATTCATGGTGCCCTATAAAACAATCAGGTTTTTCTTTTCCATTATTCTTTCAAGGAATTGGTTGTCAATCTTCTCTTCTTTCTTGCCAGCCTGTAGATTTTGAAACCAAAAGAGCATACAGCTTGAAGGTAGAGGCAGCCAACGTGCACATCGACCCAAAATTCATCAGCAACGGGCCTTTCAAAGACACCGTGACGGTCAAGATTGCAGTGGAAGATGCTGATGAGCCCCCCATGTTCTTGGCCCCGAGTTATATCCATGAAGTCCAAGAAAATGCAGCTGCTGGCACTGTGGTGGGGAGAGTGCATGCCAAAGACCCTGATGCTGCCAATAGCCCGATAAGGTACAGAGAAATTTATTTTTAAAGCCTGGATGGGGAATTCCAGAGGCAAGAGATTTTAGGAAATCCCTATAGGAACCAGGTCCTTCCGTCTCAGAAAAGGTCCAAGATATCATTCAGTGTAAACAAGATGAAGACTTAGAAGACATGAGTTCTACTCCACCTCTGCACCAACTCTTTGGATAGACTTGTTCAAGCTCCAGGATTTCTGGAGCAGATTTCCCAATGTATACTAGGTGATGTAACCCTAAGCTTTGCCTGTCTCAGAGAACTGTGGTGAAGTATAAATAATGATTGTGAAATAATAACAGTAATTCTAATTTATTGAACACCTTCCTATGCTCCAGTTACTGCACTAGGGGTATCAGATATATAATCCAATTTATCCCCTCAACGTTATTTTCTAGGAATTATTATCTCTTAAATTAAGAGGAAATTGGGGCTCTGCAGGGCAAAGTGACTTAACCAAAGAGACACAGACAGTGAACAGGAGGCTCAGAAGGCAAGCCCTGTCTATCTATCTGCTGAGCACTTTGAAGAGATAACAAAGTGCCCCTCAAATTTAGGATGCTTTTATTATCACAAATATACTTTTGTGACTTAGACAAGAAAGCTAGAAAAGCCATTCAGAACCCTGCCTCCCCTGCTCCCCAACCTGAGCTAATGACCAATGAGATTGACGATGAAGATGAGAGGGTGATGAGAAAGAGGCTGAGAAGGAGGCTTGAGTCACAGGTTCAAGGCATGTCCATATAGGGCAGAAATGTAAAGTTGGCTGAAACCTGCCCTGGACTGGATTCTAGCAGGTGTTTATTTTTCCATGGCCACTCCCCTAATTCCCTTCTTGCCTAGATTCCTTCCTCGGCCTCCTCATGGTCCCCCTGCCCCCAATCTCCCACCTACCTTTCCATCATCCTGTAGCCAGACTGATTGTTTTAAAATGCACATCCAAACATCACATCACACTTCAGTTAAACAGCAACAATGACAAAAATAATCACTGATCAAATTGTTTCCCATTGTCCCCTACTCCAAAATAGTCTCAATTCTCTTACTTGGCTTAAGGCTCTTCTTCGAGCCCCTCCCCCCCAGTTCCTGCTGTGTCCTGCTGGTCTCCTGCTTTTTGTCTTACTCTCCCTTCTCATCAGACTCTCAGTTGCAGCTAGACTGGGCTACTTCCTGTCCCCTTCTAATTCCTGACCTTTGTGTGTTCTTCCTTCTGGTTGGAGATCTCACTCTCATCCTTTCCAACTTGCTACATGGTACTCATTTTTCCCACCTCCACTTAGGTGTCACCTCCTCTAGGAATTCTTCCAGGGCACCCTAAGATGGATCAAATGCAGCTTCCACCTCACAGCTCTCACCATACATCACAATGACAGCTTACACTGTGTTGTCCCTGGCACAGTCAAAGAGGGCCAGGGATGTGTCTGTCTAGGTCAGGGGTTAATAAGCTACAGCCCACAGAACAAATCCAGCCTCCATCTACATTTTGAGGAATCTCTATACTGCTTTCCATAATGGCTGCATCTTGAACACGTATCTGCACTCTCGTGTTCAATGCAGCATTATTCACAATAGCCAAGATACGGAAACGATCTAAATGTTCGTCGACAGATGAATGGATTAAGAAATAGTGAGATATATATATATATATATATATACACACACACACATATATATGTGTATATTATATATATAAAACAGACTATTATTTAGCCTGAAAAAAGAAAATCCTGCCATTGGTGATAACATATGTGAATTTGGAGGATACTGTGCTAAATGAAATAAGCCAGACTCAGAAAGACAAATATAGCATATCACTCATATGTGGAATCTAAAAAAGTCTGACTTATAGAAACAGAGAGTAGAACACTGGTTGCCAGGGGCTAGGGAGTGGGGAAAATGAGGAGATATTGGTCAGCATGGTAACTATAGTTAATAATAATGTACTGTAGACTTGAAATTTGCAAAGAGGGTAGATCTTAAGTGTTCTCACCACACACACACACACACACACACACACACACACACACACACAGGAAATGGTTGCTGTGTGAGGCCGTGGCTATGTTAATTAGCTTGATTACGGTAATCATTACACAAGGTATACTTATATTAAAACATCATCTTGTACACATTAAATACAGACTTTTTTATTGTCAATCATATTTCAATAAAGCTGGGAAGAAAAGTAAATAGATCTGAGTATGAAAAAAATTGCCATGGACAATGGAGTTTTTCTATTTATACCAAAGAAAATGCTGACAGAGCAGAAGGAAGTCCCAAATGTAAATGCTGTTCAGTTGCCTTTAAGTCTTTGAACATTGCCCCTTTGGTGAGAAAGGAAGGAAATTACCCTTTATTGAGCATCTTCTTGGCCCCAGACAACCCTGCACTAAGTTATTTAAGTTAATCCTCAGACACCCTTGAGGCTGTGATCACATTAGGGTCCAATAGATGGAAATACTGAGGCTCAAAGAGATGATGTGAATTACCCAAAGTCACATGAACAGTCAGTATTGGAGACTGGATTTTAGTCCAGAGCTGCCTTGAGTCCACTATGAGCTGTTTACTCTCGCTGGGCAGCCACTGACGGAAAGATTTCCCAGGAAGGTTTGAGTACCGTGCTCTCTGTGCAAGGAGGTACATCAGGTAACGACTGAGGAGCTTGGTAACACCTTTAAACTACTCAAAAATGTTCATGGTGTGAATTTTAAATGAGTTAACTTTAGCCTAGAATATCAAGGTGCATTAGCAGCTTTTTAGAAGAGAGATGATATAAAAACACATGGAACAGCTGCTCATTTCCTTGACACCTCGTTATCTCCAAGGATCCACATCTGTGATTGGTTATTTGGGTCATATTTTCATTGGAAGCTATTCTGTGCATGGAGCCATTTTTCATGTCTATAATTATCCAAAGATGCTCACTATGGCCCTTGAACCAACTCCCCTCACCCACTCAGGTCCTCATTCTTAGAACTGCCAAACAATTCATAGAATAACATTTAAAGGTTTTTATTCAGTGGGTCTCCTAGCCAGACTACCTACTTTCCTGAGTGCTTATCGTCACCTTTAAGGACATTTGTGTCCTTAAACATATGGGTAGGAGGGCCTTATAGTGTCAGCCAAACTCTTAGCTGCTTTGAAATGTTTGCAGCTTTCTTCTCAGACTCTAGCATCAGAGACCTTTTCGTTTACCATTGCCTTCCTGAAATATTCTTTCCTCTTAGCTTCATTGGCAGTAACCTCTTCATGCCTCAGACATACCTGGTGTCTTCAGTAGTCTGAGATCCCAGTCCAGGCACTGGGGGCTCCCTGACACTCAGCCTTTCACTTCAGACTTTCTCTGTGTCCACTTATCTATAGAGTTTCCGTCCATGCTACTAATTGAATTAATGCTCTAAATTTTCTGCCTCTAGGCTGATCTTTCTCCCTGATTCTAATTCTGTACTTGTTCTGCTGTCTGCTCTGCATTTTTACCCACTTCCTTTTTCCTTCACCGGCTCATTCATTAAAAACATATTTTTGAGCCTATACTTCTTGTGACATACTTAAAAAAATAAAGACCGACTATACCCCTGACTCTGTGAAACCTCTGATAAAGTTGAATCTTGCTCTCCTGGTGTGGCAGCATAGCCCTAGTGGAAATTCAACCTCTCCTTCCTGGTAAGTTGACTTTGTATTTCCCAATGTCTCCCTCTCTGCGACACTCAGGCTAGAAACTCTCAAGGACTCTCCCAGCCTCCCACAGATCTCCAAATATCAACTGAGTCCTACTGGTTCTGTCTTTATCACAGTCTTCCATTCCCTCTGTCGCTTCTATACCTCACTCTCTCATCACCTCACTCCTTAAAAACTATCAATACATCACCTCCTTAAGTTTCCTCTGTTCCTTCCTCCACTCTCACTAGCTCAGACCACCTTGCCCACCCTATCTTATTCATCACCCTGATAGTCTGAATTAGTTTATTTGTTCCTCTGATCAAAAGCCTTTCATGATTTTTCACTGGCTATAGTATGAAAGTCATACTCTGTAGACTGACATTTGATCTATCCACAGTGTGTAATAGCAGCGACAACAACAAAAATCAGAGCAGCTATATTTGTTGTTCTGTTTACTATGTGTGAGGCACTAGGTTATGCATCTTCAACATCTATCATTTTATGTAATTCTCACTGATAACCTAAAAGTTAGGTTACTATTAATATTCTAGTTTAAGTGATAAGTAAGCTGAAATTCAAAGAACTTAAGTGGCTTTTCCAGTATCACTCAGCATATATGTAGCTAAGCATGAACTTGTACCTAGGACTTTACAAAACTAAAATCCATACGCTTCACTTCTATAGAATAATACTTGTTAATTATCATTCTTCCTGTGAGCCTGTCTTGTCATGTCAACTAGATAGTAAACTCCCTAGTGGCAGGGAAAAAATATTCTATTATTTTCTCTTTATTTTCACATAGAGCTCTGCTGAGCGTTTAGTCACTGAGCCTCTACTGACATTTATGAGGTGTGTGATAGTTTATCTCCTCTTTCCTCACTGGGGAAGGGGACTCATCATTCCATTCTCATAGGGAGCTGTGAAGGCATCGATATCATGGATGAGCTCATGTTTTCTATATTGCGAAGTGCTGCTCTGCACTAAATTCCTCTCCCTTGGAAAGAACATGATCTAGAACTGGAAGATGCAGGTTCTAATATTGGCTCCCCCAGAAGCGAGATAATAGACCATTTGCAAATCCTACCATTTGTAAATTGAAGAGATTAAACTCTGTGACATCCATGGTCTTTGCTAATATTCTCTAATATTCTTTGGTTTTATGGCCCTCAATGAATGCCTTCAGACATATGTACAGTTGGCCTTCTGTATCCATGCATTCTGCATTGATGGGTTCCATGTCAATGGATTCAACCAACCACATGTCCAAAATATTTGGGGAAAAAAAGTCCAGAAAGTTCCAAAAAGCAAAACTTGAATTTGTGGCACACCAGCAACTATTTACATGGCATTTACATTGCATTAAGTATTTTAGTAATCTATAGATGATTTAAAGTGTACAGGAGGGGGCTTCCCTGGTGGCGCAGTGGTTGAGAGTCCGCCTGCCGATGCAGGGGACACGGGTTCGTGCCCTGGTCCGGGAGGATCCCACATGCCGCAGAGCGGCTAGGCCCGTGAGCCATGGCCGCTGAGCCTGCGCGTCCGGAGCCTGTGCTCCACAACAGGAGAGGCCACAACAGTGAGAGGCCCGTGTACCGCAAAAAAATAGAGATAAAAATAAAGTGTACAGGAGGATATGTGTAGGTTATATGCAAATATTACACCATTTTATATGAGACTTGAGTATCCATGGGTTTTGGTATCCTCAGGTGTCCTGGATCCAATCCCCCATGGATGCCATGGGACAACTGTCAACACTTATTAAAGCCAGGTCTCCAGAACTTTATCCTGGGCAAGTTATTTTACCTTACTACACCACTCCTCTTGACCCATCTTCTACCTCACCTTGCCCCATAATATTCTGGAAATTTTTTGTCTTTTGTTAGAAAAAAGCAAATTTTTTAGTGGACAGGAGTAGCTGAAACCTTCCAACTATGCTGTTAGGCTCAGCCTGGGGTCATTAAAGTGTGGGGAGAATGCTCTACAAATGAATGGCCAAGCCCTCTTTGCGTATTTCACAATGGAATTCAGAACCAAGCTACCCGAGAACCCCTAAAACCAAATAAATTGAATAAATTTACTCAAAATATAGTTACCATTTTCCCTTAAGTAAGGAGAAAACTGATTTTTCAGTACCGTAAATGATCTTTGATGATAACTTAAGACTATTTAATATTTCATATGCAGAAATCTGGCAAGTGGTCCGTACACTTGTGACTTTCTGAGTACTTTGGAAGCAAGGCAGACCCACTTCCCAAATGCAAGTTCATAAATTCAGATGGTGGGTGATTGTAGTAAATATGAAGAAATATGCAGCATGCTAATTCCATTTTTCAATCAGATATGCAACATATTATTCCATTTCTCAATCAAATATGCTAAACAGCTCTTTCATTCATTGTCCTGAATAAAGAATTCCAATGTTGCAAAGTGATTTCTATAAAAGATTCATGTAAGAAGTTTGAAAAGTAAATTTGATTAATTTGATTAAAAAGAAAACCTAGCTCAAAAAAACCTAGCTGAAAAAGTTGCTTTAAATATAGCATGGAGAAAATATTCAAATATTAAGCTGCTTGGAATGTCTTGGTCTAATTGCCTCATTTGCATTCTGCTTAGGTATTCAATCGATCGTCACACTGACCTGGACAGGTTTTTCACTATTAATCCAGAGGATGGTTTTATTAAAACTACAAAACCTTTGGATAGAGAAGAAACTGCCTGGCTCAACATATCAGTTTTTGCAGCAGAAATCCGTAAGTATTATCCTAAGGGTTTTGATTCTACTTTACCAAGTATTATTCCTTGAGACTTTCTATATATTCTGGAAAATAACAGCTGAGATAGAACAATTTTTTTTTTTAGTCTTAAACATATTTTTCAATCTTTAAAATTTATTTTTGGTTGTCTATCTAGGGAGACATATAAGCAAATAGAGATGTTTTCATTTTCTTTGGCAGAACTGGGTACAGACTTGGCACATGAGCTGATAGTCTGTAGCAGCTTGAAACTCTTAACCACCGCTGAAAGATTCCCCACTTTATCCTCAGTTTTGTTTAAACCCAGAGCAGCAGAATCCTTAGAGCCAAGATCTGTGGGTTCTTTTTTACCTATAGACCGGTGGTTTGCAAACTTGATCATGCAATGGATTATCATGAAAGGCTTGTTGTAACAAAGATTTCTGGATCCCACTCTCAGAGCCTCTAACTCAGGTCTTGGGTTGGGTTTGAGAATTTTCACTTCCAACAAATTCCCAAACTGTTTGATGCTCCTCTGGGGATCCCACTTTGAGAACTGCTGTTGTGGACTACACTCTGAGGGGGACAGTCTCCATTATAAGCCTTTAGAATTAAACCTCAACAGAAAGGGAAAAGTGGTTTATTTCTTACTGGTCTAATGTCGACCTTTATTCTAGGACATCCCCCTCACATTGGATTTGGCATACTTTGGATTTTAGATGATTTTTGTGCCAACAGTGCCTTTCCCTGCAGGGCCTGAATGAGTGGCTGGAGCTCACTTTTTCCCAAGAGTAACCTTGGACCAACATGGATTCCTCCCTTGCACATGTTTACTGTCTCAATTCTCTCCTTTCAGACAACCGGCATCAGGAAGCCAAAGTCCCTGTGGCCATTAGGGTCCTTGATGTCAACGACAATGCTCCCAAGTTTGCTGCCCCTTATGAAGGCTTCATCTGTGAGAGTGACCAGACCAAGCCACTTTCTAACCAGGTAACGCTGCTCTGCCTTGGCTATGAAAAAGCATTTAGAAACAGAGTTTGGTTTTGAGAGCATCACCTGGAGATCCTTCCCACTGCCCAAGAAGGCTTCAGAGCCCTGGTTTAGCTCTGGAGCTATGTTCTCTAATTAAAATCAGGCTTCTCAGCCAGCCAGGAATTTTTGAATGAATGATGTGCCAATGTCAGCATGATTTATTTATGGGCCACCTTTCTCTTTCAGCCAATTGTTACAATTAGTGCAGATGACAAGGATGACACAGCCAATGGACCAAGATTTATCTTCAGTCTACCCCCTGAAATCATTCACAATCCAAATTTCACAGTCAGAGACAACAGAGGTTCGTACCAAGGTTCCTGTGCATTCAGAGAAGTAGAAATGGAAAATAAATGGCTTTTATATTGCAGAGCACAAGTATTTCCCCTAATCTTAATAATGCCTTTCTGTTGAAGAACAAACAAAAAATAATAATGCCACCTTCATTTTGAGATATGGGCTCTCTTGGTGCATAGGAATAAGTGAGTCTAATTTTATTTTACGTTTTTTGTTGTTGTTGGCTTTGATATTCACGAAGCAGTGCGAAAACCAAGTGGGGAGGCTTACAGGGTCAATACGCAAACAATTTCATTTATCTTTTTTTAAGAGGTTGATACATCCTTAGGGGGAAGCATGGCTTTATGAATATTGATATTAAGTAAAGCGTTAAAAGAGATCAGTTCAACCTTGTAAGGTAATGTAATCTTTCAGCTGTCCTTCCCTTCCCAGCATAGTTTTAATGCAATGTGGTTGATACCTAAAGGTAGTTATGGAATTACTGCCTGAAGGGCATGAATAAAGCATTGTTCTCCACTGTAAACATGCAAAATTTGATGCAATTTCTACTTCTCATTTCATTAATCAAGGAGGTTCTAGACTTGGAAATTATTCGAAGTAGTTGTTTTTTGTTGTTGTTGTAGTATAGGCCCAAACTGATGCAGTCCCTTGACAAAGTGTATAGCAGAGCCAAGATCAAAAAATAAATTTCTTGACTCCTGGCAAGACTCTTTTGGCCTGCACCTGTTCCTATAAGCCTGTGACAATGCAGGTCTATAAAAACAGGAAGACAAATGCCATGATTTGACATAGGAATAAAATGTGGTCCTTCTGAACACATGTTTTCATTAGACACGTGCTAGCTATGTACGAGGTTACAGATATATTGCTTTCTTGATGACTGAGATCAGGTTTATAGGATCTTAAATTAATCTAATAAGTAATGTTACTTTCCCCATCACCATTATCAGTGTTTTCTATATTTCACATACCAGTAACTATGTTCTAAACACCGTGCCAAGATCCTTCCCATACTTTATTTAATTCTCTCAACAGCATCATAGGTGAGGATTATTATTATCATTCCCATTTTGAAGATGAGGAAAATGAGGGACAGGCCATTAAGTAAATCAGCCATGTGAGAGCGAGACCTAGATTTTAAACCTGGACATTCAGAGGCTAGAGGTTGCAGCCTAAACCACTGTGCCCCATGCTCCTTGGATTTGGGGGGATATGACCTGGCATACTTTATTATTATTTCTTGGACTGATTTGAGCTTTTCATTATGATCCTTATATCTATGTGTTCATATAATCCCCAATTTACATTTGAGGTCTAATTGCTGGATGTATTCCTGGCAATAACCCTGTTTATCGCTGGACACCTCCTAAAACAGCTGGTGTTTCTAGGCTTTTCTTTGCCAACTTTGCCTCCATCACCTGCCTTGTCTTCTTTTTATGTGTGCAATAATGTTTAGTTGCTGTTTACCCTCTGAAAATATTATACTAAGACCTATTGTTCTCTAGGGACTTATAAATATTTCACTTTGTCACAGTACTTGGGAATGCCATCTATATTTTCAAGGAGATTATATTACCATGGAGAAGCCAACCTACTGCACAATTTGTTTCCCCTGCCCTTTCCTATAAGAAACTAATCCTTTGTGGAGCTACCACTTTTGCAGGGAATTGCTACTTTTTAAGAAAAATGACTTTATTAACTATGGCAAACAGTTAATGAAAACTCCCATGTTTAGAGCTATTACAGAACTTTAAAGCAAATACAGTCCTATAATTATCATTTAATAGAGTTTCTTTCTACCATATCCTAAAAGTAATTACATATTGAAGTGATCCAAAAAGAGTAATCACATTCTACATCCTATTAATAGCCTACTGAGTTACCAAATTTCCCAGCTGAGACTGTTTTCCATAGAAAACATGAGATAATGGTTTACAGCATGCTGAGTAAAAGCATCAGATTTCTCTCTCCTTGAGTGCTTACTTCCATTATGCCATGTAAGTAATCAGGATTGTGTTTGCCTAAACTCGGCATAAGCGCTTGGCCTCTTTAAAAATATGAGGGAAAGCCATCTTAATACACACAAGCCTTTTATTTCATTTTTATCTTACTCCGTTCTACAGCCCGAGCTTCAAAGACAACTCAGCAGGCAGCAGGAAAGTAGAACACTGGATAACTCTTCAACATTTGAGTCCATCTGGGGCTAATAATATCAAGAGTGGTGCTGTTTGGGGAAATGAAGAGCTGATCCACCCAGGCTTTGAGATGCATTTACTTTGAAAATATTAGACTTATGGCATCTTTAAAAAAAATAAGGAACACGTAATGAATAAGAAAAGTGCAAAGAAAAAAATACTGAGAAGAGCCCATCTCATTTATGTAGTTCTTCATTGGATTATAAAACCTGCTAATGGCCATTGTTCCACTTAGTTCCTAAACAGCCCTAGGGATAAACAGCCCTAGAGGGTAGGCATGTTGGATATTTTTATCCCCATTTCCTAGATGAGGAAAGAATATGAAACATCAGAAGATTCAGAGACTTGCCCAAGGTCACTCTAGCAATAAGTGAATTGAACTAAAATGTTTGAGTGTTTGAAGGGTTCTGTCTCATGTAGTAACACTTTATATATTATGCATATAGAGCTTGTGTCTTTTCTAATTAATTATTTTCTTTAAAAATCGTTGTTTACCCCATAATCAAATAACAACAATCTTCAGAAGAGAAAAAATCTAAAATAAATTCATCAATCTAGTATTCCAGGGAAAGTGAATAGAAAAGGACAAACTGTACTTCAAGTTTAATTTTAATCACAGCCATAGTAATTGTAAAATATATTTGCAAGGAATTTTATAAGTTTCTTCTACTGCATAATTAATACATATTCCTTGTAGGAAAATTATAAAATACAAACAAGCAGAAATAAAATTAGAAATAATAAAATAACTTAATATACTATCCAGAAATAATCACTGCTAATTTTTATAGCCTTCCAGACTTTTTCTTGGCATATATATATATATATATATATATATATATATATATATTTTTTTTTTTTTTTTTTTTTTTTTGCGGTATGCAGGCCTCTCACTGTTGTGGCCTCTCCGTTGCGGAGCACAGGCTCCGGACGCGCAGGCTCAGCGGCCATGGCTCACGGGCCCAGCCGCTCCGCGGCATGTGGGATCTTCCCGGACCAGGGCACGAACCCGCGTCCCCTGCATCGGCAGGCAGACTCTCAACCACTGCGCCACCAGGGAAGCCCGGCATATATTTTGATCTTTAAAAAAGGCAACCATAAAATAATGTCCGCTTTTTTCCCTGCATAATAATACATGATATGCATTTTTCAGCATCAGTATACTTATGTCAACATTTTTTTCCCCTAAATATCCTCCTAACTTCATTACAAGGGTATATGATATCAGTTGACTATTGTTGTGTAAGTACGTTGATTTCACACACCTTTGCCAAATATCTAATTATTCTTTTAGGATAGATTCCTAGAGTGGAATTACTGTATCAGAAGTTTTTGATACTTAATTGACAAATTGCCTATCAGAAATATTATACCAATTTATAATTGCATCAGCAGAATAGGTAAGCTCCCATTTCCTCACATTCAAGCCAACTCTAGATACTATTATTCTTTTTAAATGATTCACAAATTGATAAGTGAATTATAATCACATATCACATTTAAAATTTTCAATTCCTTTCATTACTAGTAAAGTTAGGATTTTTTAAATAAGTATTCTTTTTTTTTAATTGAAGCTCTTTTTATTTTTTGCTTTTATTTATTTATTTATTTATTTTGGCTGCGTTGGGTCTTCGTTGCTGTGCGTGGGCTTTCTCTAGTTGCAGTGAGCAGGGGCTACTCTTCATTGGAGCACGTGGGCTTCTCACTGCGGTGGCCTCTCTTGTTGCAGAACATGGGCTCTAGGCCACGGGCTTCAGTAGTTGCAGCACACGGGCTCAGTAGTTGTGGCTCGAGGGCTCTGGAGCACAGGCTCAGGAGCTGTGGCACATGGGCTTAGTTGCTCCGTGGCATGTGGGATCTTCCGGTACCAAGGATTGAACCCATGTCCCCACATTTGCAGGCAGATTCTTAACCACTGCGCCATCAGGGAAGTACAAAATTTTTTTTTTCTTTTTTTCGGCCACATGGCATGTGGGATTTTAGTTCCCTGACTAGGGATCGAACCTGTGCCCCTTGCAGTCAAAGCCCAGAGCCCTAACCACTGGACCACCAGGGAATTCCCTGATTCTTTTTTTTGCTTTATAAATCGGCTACTCATGTCCTTTACCCAGTTTTTGAATTGTATATTCATCAATTTGCAATTGATTTATAAAGTCTCTTCATCTTTTAATGCTGTTAACTTGTGACTTATCATACCTATTGCATAGATTTCTGCAATGTTTCAATGTCCTTTCAATCCTCATTATGCTATGTTCTAAAGTATAGATGTTGTACTTTTTGTATCAGTTTTTCTGCTTAAAATTATTCTTAGCAAGACTTTCCTCATGGAAAAGTGATATCAATATTCACCTAGCTTATCTTCTTATATATCATGTTTCCCATTTCAATCATTTATCCATGTGAAATAAATACACAGGCTCCCTTTGTTGGCCATTTCCTAAATATCATTTAAGAAATGGTCATTTCCAATTGCTTTGCAATGCCATCCTTATTTTCACCTACATCACATACTATTAGATTTTATTTTTTTGGACTATCAACTCTCCCTATTCTATTTATTCTCATGATAGTATCATATTTTTCTTTAACGGTTGCACACGTATAATATGTGTGTTAAAATCTGACAAGGGTTTTGTCTACATTATTTTCATTTTATTACTCTTTCTTAGCTTTTGGTTTCTTTGCTCCTCCAGGTATAATTTGGAATTATTTTTCAGGTGCCTGATAAGTATCTTCATGAATTTTATTGAGTTTACCTTAAATTTATGGATTAATTTAACAACTAAGAATTTTAAAATATTCTTCCTATCTAGAAGCATGATCTGACTTTCCACTGATTCAGTTCTCTTTTTATTACCATCAGGAATGTTTTATAGTTTTCTTCATTTTTGTTCTATGCATTTCTTACTAAGTTTATGGCTAGCTACTTTATATTTTAGATACTATTATGAGGTAGATTTTTAAATTATGTATATTTTCTAAGTGACAATTTTTAGTATAAACTATAGCTCTTTTAGTTAGTTCATTTATTATTGGACATTGTTCTAAAGTGATATAACTTCTAAGCTTATTTTCTTAGGTTTTCTAGGGAGACAGCTACATAAAAATTAAATAATAATAATTTGCTTCATTCTTTTTTTAATATTTGGGTTTTTTTACAAATTGCATAGATTTGCATTTTATATGTTAAATAATAGCAATAATAATGGCTTTACTTGTTACTTTAATGGGGATATTACTTCTAGAGTTTCATCATTAAGCATAATATTGGTTGTTAGATTAAAATTAAGAAGATTAAAATTAAGATTTGTGTTAGGGTGTGTGTGTATTTTAGGAAGTTTCCTTTCCATTAGCATTTTATTTTTAAAAATGGATGTTCAATTTTTAATCACGATTTTTGGATTCTAACAAAGAGATAGTATGATTTTGACCCTTGACCTAATGACTCAATAAATTAAATTGACATATCCTGATACTGAACCTCATATTTTAAAGTTCCAAACCTCTTATTCTAAACAATGATAAAATATAGAGAAAAGAGCAAGAGCTAAAGATCAAATATTGGCTTTAGCAGATAGTCCCAGATGTCAGGAAATTCCCAAAAGCACATGCAGCAAAGTTAGTTATATTGTGAAAGCACAGCTAATTTTGATAGTGACTATTTCATGACCTACCTGCAGAGGAGCTGTAGCTATCATGATGGCCTCCAAACAGGCTGTCTGACTCTAGTCTTGCCCCCCATTAACTCAGCCCTTACTGATAATGTCTTTCTTCTTAAAATTATTCTATGGGTCTCCATTTCTGGTGGATTTAACTGAAACTTTATAGCCTAGTGAGCAAGAAATGATATGACCTACCTCCCATAAACGTTGCATCTATTATCTCCTTTCTCTTGCTACCTTAAAACGTAGGCTCCAGAAACTTCAAACCACCTTTAGTTTCCCAAATATGCCATGCTCTCACATGTCTGTGGAAAATGTACCCCCACTGCCTATTATACCACCTCTTTCAAGTCTCACCATAGATGAAGTCTCTTAGGGGAAGCTTTGCTGGACATCCCTAGCCCATTTGGATGCTACGTCCTCTGTGCACCAGGAACACTGCACTAACCTCTAGTATTTTTCTTATCACTCTGCGTTCTAAGCATACATTTCCCTGTCTGTCTCCCATTAGAATATGAGCTCTGTGGGGGCAGTACCCCAAAACTTAAGAAAAATGGGTTAACTGAATGCAGGAATTAAAGTGAAAGAGTAGATGGAAAGACATGTAATGTGCTTCAGACATTTCAGGGATTAGTTATTACTGTGGAAAAATGCTTATGTTATGAGATAAGCTTCAGGCTGAAAAAGACAACCCATCTTTTGGTGTTGGAATGTTCTGTAGGAGCCAATACCACATCATCCATCCATCCATCCTTTCATTATTTATTATTCCACAAAGTTATATTGGACATCTAAGGTTTGGATCCAGGAAGAAGTGACTTTCAAATGTATTTATTTTGCAAGTGTATTATCTAATATGGGCCAAGTTATAGATCAAATGAGCTCTGATACCTGATACATTCAGAGTTAAGTTTGAACTGCTAAAAAATAAAAAAAAAACAAAAAACAAAGAGAACAAAGAAGAGTTTGTATGGAAAGCAGGCTTGGCTATGTAAGGAAAGATAGCCAAGACAGATTGACCCTGATTAGACCAATTGGCAAACATCTTTCTTTCTTTCCTCTTCCCCCTCCCCCGCAACCCCCACTTTTTGGTCTAAACTAAGGACAGTTCTTTTTTTGATGAGCATCACCAAAAATCATCTAAATATGCTTCTGGTTTTTCACTTTTATAATTCAAAGATAGCCAAACAGATTTCTGTGGAACTTTTTCCCCCCTTAATTGCTTCAATATGGAAGATGCTCTGTTGGCAGATCAAAATGGCAGATGGCTTTTAATGCCCTGCCATTTTCACTGTATAAATAATTATGTTCTCTTTTCTGCCTGAAATTCATGCTGCAGCTTGTCCAACACAGAATACAATTTATCTGGAAACCCACCCCCTCCTCAATTCAAGAGAAAGAGAAATAGGTCTTCTTGGTGGATCAGACAGATTCTTCTTTCAAGGTTCCCTCTGGTCACTGACTTAACTACTCTTGGGATTTCTCAACTCACTAAAAGACCCTAAATGTTTATATCCCGCTGAATTCCTTGGTAGTTTTCCTTGTCTTAAACCAAGAAATATATTCCTTTCTCCCTCCCTATCACCAAGGAGAAAATTGTCCTCTAACAAAAGTGCAGGGAGAGTTGATTCTAAGGGATGTGATAATTTATAACAATGAAAAGTCTATTGATACCACGAACAGGGCACACTTAGATGCCTCATACACAAATGCACATAGGCAATTATTCCACAGTGTTATTTGTTGCATTTTGTATTTTGCCGATCCCTCAGTGTCAAAGGTGTTAAGTAAAAGATCATGATCCTCCCCCTTCCTCTGTAGTATGTAGCTCCTTGATTTAGAGGGGAAACATTACAGCCATCAGAGTCTTGGATCAAACAATTTTCTGCATTAATATTTTAAGGCTAGTCTCATAGAATTTACCTCATTGTAGCATTTCCTTTATTCCAAAATATTGAGAAAATAATAGATTTCTTTTTGCCCCTTGCATGTTGGCTTGTTTCTGAAGGCATGTGTGTGTTTCTGGAAGTGCTATGGGAAGAGAGGTGTTGAATGAGTGCCCTTAATTCTTTGTAGGTCTCTCTGACATAAACATCTTAGGTTTCCAAGAGCAGCTCTTTTATCTGGGACCTGAGTCTATCTGGATTTAGCTATAGGCGGTGATGGTGTCCATCTAATTAACTAACCATGTTGGGGAAATTTGGTTAAAAAAAAAAAAGAACCAATGTAATTGGCATGCAATAATATCAGGATTCTAGGGTCTGCTGTGCACTGGGAAAAATATAGTGAAACCTAGAGGAGTTTGAATCCTAGTTTCGTTTGCATTTTCCATGTTATTGTGATCAATTGCTTCCTCCATTTCTTTTCATATAAAATAAAGGTAATTATACTTTCTGCACATAATTTAAAAATTCTTTGGGATAAGGTAGGCGGAAGTAACAAGGAATAAGGTTTGCACATATTAGCAGCTCGATAAATGTTACTTAGTTGGATCTGACTCACCCTAAATAATGAGAAAAGAATAATGAGACAAAGAGATGATATTTACTGGGAACAAGATCCATAATATTGATACAAGCAGCGCTGATGGAGTTGGGTTGAAACGTACAAAGTGGGAGAAGATGGAGTCTGGAAATTGATGGCAAGCTAATCAGTAAAATCTGACTGTGTGGGAAAGCCAGATGGATGCTGAGATATAGTGAAAGAAACATCCTTCAACTGTTTATTCCTCTAACACACAAAATACTGCTAACCGAACAGTGATGAGTGAGCAAGGTTCTTGCCTTCAGGGAGGTTACTGTCTGATGGAGAGGACAGACATTCAAACAGTTACCGTAGACTGTGAAATGAAATATGAGCAGTGACTATGGGTAGATAGACGGCTCGTACGGTGTTCAGAAAGACAAGAAAAGATATATATGCAAGCTATTAAGTTCACCTTTAAGCATTAGTCATATCAGAAAATTAATGCTACAAACTTTAAAAATGTTATTTGAAATTTCTATTATTTCAGTCCCTCCCTCAGATTCAAGGTGGCAAATACTGGCGTCAAAAATTGAAATTAATTTTTCAAAAATCACATCTCTAAATGAGTATTAAAAACCTAAATAATTACACTTTTCAATGATGTCTTTTGTAATTGTATAGCATGTGTACTTCTGAAATTATTAAACTTGAAACTCCACTGAGACTTTTGGGACACACTATATATATATATATATATATGTATGTATATATGTATATATATATATGTATTTTTTTTCATTATTCTTATACAGCTATTGCCACATTTCTAAGGAAAGTAGAGAGGACCCAGAAGAAAGTAATCAAATAATGATTATTCTACTAGTGACTGCATAACTGTCTTCAAGTGTGTGGAAGCTTTTAATGTGGTAGATAGATCTACCTTGTCGCTGAGGTTTGAGCGGAAAGGGTAGAGTGGGTAGATTTAGGTCAGAAGTGAATTAAATAAGAGCAAGGCTTAAGGCTTGGCCTAGATTCTCCATATATTTTTTTTTTTTCTTTAACAGTCTCAAGAGATGGGCTCCAGTCTGATGCAGACAGCGCCTATCTTCACAGGCTGAAGCATCTCTGATCAAGTTGATCAGTGGGGGAATTTTTAGCTTTGGAACAGAGAGGGACAGAGGAAAAGAAGTGGTAAGGAAGAGCATCTTAAGATGCTCTTTAGGAAAGCTACTGGGGCAACATTCTCTCACCTTAGGCCAAGCCTCTCTCCTGACATCATGGTGAGAGTAGAAAGTACTAATCCTTTGCTTCAGTGATTCCTCTTTTCAGGTTGTTAATATGCAGGGGCTATGCCCATATACTGCCCATTTTGCCCTGTTCCCATTATTTTTTTACCTAATACAAGGTTGGCACTCTGTGCAGTCTGTGTATCAAAGGCTGCTCCCCTATCATAATTTTCTCTTTTAATATCAGTTGTATATATTCCTCCCTTGGGTGACATCATCATCATAGCCCATACATTTGCATCTCTAAACTGGCACCATGGAGACATCATTATCAGGAACTTTTACATTTTGTTAGTGTAATGACAAAGTGTGCAGATAAAAACAGCATACGGTTAGGAGTCCAGGTTGTAGCCATAAAAATTTGAAACCTGAATTTATTTTCCATTAATAGAAATACTACAATTTGTACATCACATATACTAGTAATTTATAGCCTCATTTACAAGTTTTTGCCTAAGTAGGGGTAAGAAAAAGGAACTGCTAACTGCTTCCATGTTTGTGGCCAGGGAGGAGAACATTGGGTGTCAGGATGAAACACCGAGGTGCTTGAAAAACATTTTCTTGGGCTTCCCTGGTGGCGCAGTGGTTGAGAGTCCGCCTGCCGATGCAGGGGACACGGGTTCGTGCCCTGGTCTGGGAAGATCCCACGTGCCGCAGAGCGGCTGGGCCCGTGAGCCATGGCCGCTGAGCCTGCGTGTCCGGAGCCTGTGCTCCGCAGCGGGAGAGGCCACAACAGTGAGAGGCCCGCGTACCGCAAAAAAAAAAAAGAAAAAAAAAAGAAAAACATTTTCTTACCATGGGAAATATATCACCCAGGATTGAAGAGCATGAACTATCTCCTACCTCTGGATGATGAGCCCTTCTATGTAGGCAACTGCATTCAAAACTGCGATGACATTTCCAAGAATTCACTTTCCTCTCTTTGTCAATATGTTTCTCTTCCTCATTAGTCTACTGCACCAAGAGGAGAGCTTCCAGAATAGAATTAATATTTACTGAGCATCTCCAACAGCCTGGCACTATGCTAAGTACCTTTATGAATGGAATCAAATTTAACCCTAAAAATTATTAGCTTTCTGGATGAGAATACAGCAAATCAAGACACTTACCTAACATGTCTAAAAGTCAGGCAATTGATATGTAGAAGAGTCGAGATTCAAACCAGGTCTGTCTGACCCCAAATACTGAGAGATTTGCTCTTTGCAAGCTTTATAAAGGAGAAGGGTCTGAGAAATCTCTTGATGGAAATTTAAAAATTCATACAACATTTGTCGTTTTCTGCCTCATCTTATTAACCATGGAGCCAATTTGACACTTCCCTGAAAACGTGTCCTCACAGAAGCTCTTATTTTTTTCTTGGGTCACCGATAAACCTCAGAAATGTGTATGTCCAAAGTAAGGGGACCCTCTCAAAGACAGATAGGGAGTAGCTGGCTAATTAAAATAATTTAGATGAGAGAATCTGTAGCCAAACATAAGATGCAAAATTGATTTCCTAGAGGGTTTTTTTAATTACTGTGTGTTTCTTTTTCCATTTGTTTTTCTAGAGTTGATTTTCATGGAGTCCCTGCCCATAGTGGCTCTTTTTGTTAGTAAAAGATCAGTGATCAGAGTGGACCACAAGAAAGACTATCAGAGAATATGGCACTGTCTCCTCTGATATGACCCTCCCCCAGAAAAACTCATCCCTGCATTGGTGCTGGGGCCACTTAGATCTAGAGGGGGGATATTTTATGCATTCATGCCACAGCAACTACCTACGTACCACAGTAACCACCTAAGTGCCAAACTAGTCTGGTTAGACATGCTTCTTGTCTAACCATATCTACCCTTCACCAGTTCACCATCCCTGGAGGATCTCAATAGTAGTGCTAGGTTTTCTGGTAGAATGATTCCTGAGCCCTCTGGAAGCACAGCCCAGAGGACAACCATGGGCTTTTATTATATTATTTGGTTCCAATAGCAACCCCATGAGGCATGCTTCATATCAACCAGCGTCCTCATTTTAAAGATGAATAAGTGAGGCTCTGACAGGACAAGTGACTCATTCTAAAGCATGGGTTTAGAATATGCCCAGAAAGAGACCCTCACTCCATTTATTTTCCACCTCTCAAACTAATCTTAAAATCCATATGTGAAACATGTTTGACTAGAAGACACTTTTTAAAAGTTCTCGAGATTCTACTGATGAATCACTCAGCGACAGTAAATGGTTCAGTCAGCAGGGTACTTTGATGAGCTTTCATTTCATAGTTAGTGTGTCTGAGAGGACTCAGCTGTTCAGAATGTGAAACATCTTGAATTCGCAGGCTGGTGTCCTGTTCAGAAACATGTTTTCCATTAGTGTGTGATTTTCAATTACCTTCATGTGTAAGCCAGTCTTGCATGGATGGCACATTGAAAAATAGATTTTAAATTATGGCTTCCACGGGTTTAAAAAAATAAAAACACTCAGGTCACATTCCCTCCAAACTACACCATGGGTAACAGGGTGGAACCCAATAGATAAACTAAGTGAATGCCCTCTTGGGGATGTCATTTGTATCAGAGAGGTATATTTGACTGAGCAATTAATTTGCTTTTCTTCGTAAATTTTTCATATTCATTTTTATTTACGATGGCATTTGTGACATTTCAGAGCATTAAAATGTGGTAGATATTTTAACTTTTTTTTTTTTTTTTTTGCGGTACGCAGGCCTCTCACTGTTGTGGCCTCTCCCGCTGCGGAGCACAGGCTCCGGACGTGCAGGCTCAGTGGCCATGGCTCACGGGCCTAGCCGCTCTGCAGCATGTGGGATCTTCCCGGACCGGGGCACGAGCCCGTGTCCCCTGCATCGGCAGGCGGACTCTCAACCACTGCGCCACCAGGGAAGCCCCGATATTTTAACATTTCATTTGTGAAAGTCTTACTTGAATTCAAAAGAAATTTATGAGATGGAAAAAATAACATTTGAATTAATTATGTAGATATGTAAATTTTTTGTATTTGTTAAGCATACAACAATGTTATAGCCTAGAATAGGAAAGAACAGTCAGGAAACTGAATATTAACATTCTATTTGACCAGCTTATTATTATTTTTTCATGATTTTTCATAGTACATATAATTTTCCTCCAGTGGTAAGAGCAATATACACCAATCACACAAACTTCAGAAAATACAGAAATGAGGGCTAGCTGTTCTGCCCTGTTTTTATTGAGAGATTGGCAGCAAAGGGCAGAGGATCCGTCATTAATAAGTCTTGCCAAAAGCCAGCAGGTACACACACCTTACCTTCTGCAATACTCAGAATATCTGCTCAGTCCTAAATGAGACTGAATCTGCCATTTGTATGTATTTTTTATCTCACACAGAATATATTACATTTCCTTTAACCTAAAATATATGAATTCAATTTTTAGATTCTAAGATAATTTTTCCTACCACAAGAGCTAATTCATGGTCCTGTCAATCCATTTAAAGCATGCTGGCTATTGGGCCATCATGTTGGTCATAACATTCTTATTGCTATAAATTACTGATTCCTAACTCACACAAAAACATGTGTGCCATATTGAGGATGTGTGTGTGTGGATGTGTGTGTGTATAATTTGATGGAGTATATTCAAAACTTCCACAGTTTTATAATAGCGATGTTTTCCAAATGCAGAGCATATGGCCTAGAAAAATTCTTTATGGCTGGTAGAGATATGCAGAAAACACGATGAGGAAGCATTTGGAGGAATAGGTTACAAACAATTGGGAAATACATGAAAACCAACATCTGGAACTTGGGTGAAACTTTTCCCAGAACAATGTTACGACATTTGTTCAACAAATATTTATTGAATGTCTGTTGTGTGTCCAGCACTGGAGAGACTGAGATGAATCAGATAAAAGCCCCTATTGTCTAGAAGTTCACAGTCTAGGAGAGACCCAAGTAGTTATGCCACCAAATAATGACAGAAGAGTGGGAGGCTGATTTCTGTAGGAATGTACAGTGGGATTGGTCACAAAGGAGAAGAGGGGAGAGGTCTAGAAACGGCTCCCAGAAAGTGACTTTTGGATTCAGTTTTGAGGCTTGAGAAGCTGACTTGTAATGATCAAAGGAACGGCTTTTGGGGGCATTAAAGCAAAGGGTCAAAGCCAAGGTGTACAAAGAGTGTAGTGTGCTGGGGAACAGACACGAGTTCTGCACAGCAGGCTGAACTGGGGCGTGTGGGAAGGGGCGGGCATGAGCCTAGAAGGCAAGGTAAAATCTAGATCAGAGAACTATCTGGTGATCCACCATGTAGATGTGGGCTGTGTTGTGTGAGCAGCAGAGAAAACGTCATCTTTTTAAGCAGGAATGACAGGTTTAACTGGGTGGCTGAATTTCAGAGAAACTGTAAACCTGCTGCTGGGTTTATAAAATATTTCCACTTTAAAGACAATATTTTCCTTTAGGACTTATAAGTGGGTTCATAGTTTGGGCAAAATTTGAGGGTAGATTAGAAATCTCTCAAAAAAGTAACAAAAACTGGCCAAAGGCTTGTCACGAAGTAGGGAAAGTACAAACTTGAAAAAAGAAGGGTTTTGTGTGTTTTTTCTCACACTCGCCTATATATTTTATTTTATCGTATATTAACATAGAGTGTGGAATTGAAGCCCATACTTCCTTGTATTTGAGGAAAGGGACAACACCCAAACAGAAAATGCTGTGGTTACCCGGCCACTGAAGGCATTCATATCAACGAAATAAAAAAGAGCTGATTCCTGCGTTTAATTTTGAGATGGGCCAAAACTCAGGGATCCTTTTCATGCCAAATGACTGTGGCTTCTATAGATGTCTAGATTAAAGAACAAGTGGGGAGGATTCAGATTGTAGCCCTGGGGTGAGAAGAGCACATTCAGATCAGCCAAGCTGAATGCAAAGATGTGAAGTCTGTGATTCCGTGGTCTTGCTCTGCGAGTACACCTTGTCTCCCCTCTTCCAACAGATAACACCGCAGGGGTGTACGCCCGGCGCGGAGGGTTCAGTCGGCAGAAGCAGGATTTGTACCTCCTGCCCATTGTGATCAGTGATGGTGGAATCCCTCCCATGAGTAGCACCAACACCCTCACCATCAAGGTCTGTGGGTGTGATGTGAACGGGGCACTGCTGTCCTGCAACGCAGAGGCCTACATCCTGAACGCCGGCCTGAGCACTGGGGCGCTGATCGCCATCCTTGCCTGCATCGTCATTCTCCTGGGTAAGGGACCTCCCAGGTTACCTGTAGGAAGGGCCTTTCAACCAGATGCCCATCCTTGAAACACATATATTTCTCAAGTTACCGGGAATTGTGCTATATGCCGTGGAGGCAATTTGAGACAAAAAAGAGGGGATGCTTGCCTGCTCATGTATTTTAGGGTATGGTGGGGGAACAGGCAACTTAACAAGCATTAGAGCCGAGTTGGGGGTGGTTGTGATGAGCAAATGCCAGGCATCACAGGACTGCATAACAGAAGACATCTGGGGGCATCAGCAGGGGACGGGGTTGAACATCAGAGATTTTTCAGGAGAGGAATTTAGGCAAAGACCTAGTATATGAACAATGGTGAGCCTTACAAGAGGAATGAGAAGAGTTAGAGGTAGAAAGAATAATCGTGATGTCAAAGACGGTCTATGAAGGACTCAAGGAACTGGATGAAGACTGGCCTGGCTGAAGCTGGATCTGGGCTCCTCCTCTAGATGTCATATGTAATATCTGGGTGCATGCATCAGCTCATGGGGAGCCCAGAGCAGCTTTTCCTGCACTTGCCTGCTGAGTTAGGTGCCCCTCTTCTGCACATAGTCCCACCTGTGGTTTACTCTGTAACAGCAGGAATGTGCTGATGCAGGTAGCATCTACCAGTGCCGGGCCTCAGGAAGATTAGATCAGTCGTCCCAAAGTCTCAGAACTTGTGTATGACAAAAAAGTCAGGATTCAAATCTAAGTATGTCTGACATCAAATTTATACTTGTTCCATGATGGTTAGTTCTTCACTGAATGAATTAATGTGTCCCTGATACATAGGGAAGAGCCAGCAAGTTTAGTTCAACCAATAGTTCATGAGTATTTTCTGGGTACCAGGCCCTGTGTTCAGCCCTGGGGGATAAAGAGAAGAATCATACAAGATCTCAGTGATCAAAAAGTTCATAGTCTATTGAGGAAAATAGGCATGAGCAGAAAAATTGCAGAGGCACATGGTGAGCACCATGATAGAGACACGAACCTAAGGCAGTGGGAGCACAAGAGTAGAAAGTACCTGACATTGACTGGGAAGGTCAGAGACAACTTCCTGGAGGATGTAACATACTTATCAGATGCTGAAAGAGCTTTCCAGCTGGGGAAAGGGGCTGGGATGGATCGATAGTCCTAGCAGAGGGAGCAGAAAACAGAAAAGCTCTAAGTTCATAATCTAGTGGTGGAGGCAGATGTGTGAACAGTGTGACACGTGTCACGGTGATGGCCAGGTGGGTACATAGAGTGGATACCAATAGCCCTGTCTGGTATCAGAATGGCATATCAGGAAGGATTTTTGTGATGAAAGATAAAGAGTCAGCCAAGAAAAGAAAGTGAAAAAGAATGAGCCTGGTGAGGGTGCTGTTACAGAAGGCACAGGGGAAAGACACTGCCTGCTGAGCACTGGAAGCCGTTCACAGTCTGGTCCAGTGCAGACCCTCATCCCTGCATCTCAGAGTGATGGTGGACCCAGAGGGGCTCTCAAGTCACTTGCCAAATTCAGCCACAAACACTTTCTTCAATCTTGCTGAGTGTGTGGGCGAGTGTTCCAATGGAACATTGTGGGGAGGTGGGGGGGTTGATAGGGAATGAAACAGTGTCAGAGCTTTCCTTATAAGCAACTCTGCTTATTCATCCTAGATGCCCTGAGTTTAGTGGAATCCCCTCTCCCAGGGAAGAGACAGTTACAGTGGTTTCATCTGGAGTTTCAGCTGATGCTGTTTCCCTGTATTCAGATAGAGAAGATTTGTCATTTGTCTCTTGGGGGTCTTTATAAACTACCCCTCTTCTATACAGTGGTCTGAAGAGAGTCTAGCCATGCTTATGATAAGATTTCTTATAAAGGTAGAGTAAGGTCAATGCTGACCCCACCTCAGAACTCTGGGCAGGGGCTCAGCACCTCCTGTAGAAAGTTAGGACCTCAAGTCTCTGAATGTCCTCATTTGTAAACTTTGGAGAGGCAGCTGTCTTCCTTTGCAAAAAGAAACAGGCATAACCCACTTTTAAGAGGCTGCAGACGGACACATTTAGAATCTTCCTAATTCTTCTGAAGATGACTTCTAAATAATGTTGGATTCATTTGTAAAAACTCAAAATAGTTCCAACTTGCCAGTTTGTTTGGATATAATATTTTCCTGGAAGCATTTTGCAGATGAAGAGCCAGGTGTAGGGCAACTTTGCACATCTTTGGGGATTCCAGGTAAAGCTCTCATTTCATAGACTGGTCCCAGTTCTGAAGCATGTGTACACCATGCTTTAAGGTAAGCAGAGTTTCCCTGGGAAAAGAACCCAGAAGACTGGGCTTAACCTATGCTTCCTTTCTTTTTCTTTTTTTCCCCCTGTAGTCATCGTAGTGTTGTTTGTGACACTGAGAAGGCAAAAGAAAGAACCACTCATTGTCTTCGAGGAAGAAGATGTCCGTGAGAACATCATTACCTATGATGATGAGGGGGGTGGGGAAGAAGACACAGAAGCCTTTGATATTGCCACCCTCCAGAACCCTGATGGTATCAATGGATTTATCCCTCGCAAAGACATAAAACCTGAATATCAGTACATGCCTAGACCTGGGCTCCGGCCAGCACCCAACAGTGTGGATGTGGATGACTTCATCAACACGAGAATACAGGAGGCGGATAATGACCCAACCGCCCCTCCTTATGACTCCATCCAGATCTATGGTTACGAAGGCAGGGGCTCTGTGGCCGGGTCCCTGAGTTCCTTAGAGTCGGCCACCACAGATTCAGACTTGGACTATGACTACCTGCAGAACTGGGGACCTCGATTTAAGAAACTAGCGGACTTGTACGGTTCCAAAGACACTTTTGATGACGACTCTTAACGAAAACGATACAAATTTGGCCTTAAGAACTGTGTCTGGTGTTCTGAAGAATCTAGAAGATATGTAAACAGGTATTTTTTTAAAACAAGGAAAGGCTCATTTAAAACAAGCAAAGTTTTACAGAGAGGATACATTTAATGAAACTGCAAGGACATCAAAGTGGTAAATACTGTGAAGTACCTTTTCTCACAAAAAGGCAAATATTGAAGTTTATCAACTTGGCTAGAGGAAAACCACTTGGCATACAAAATATTTAAGAGAAGGGGAAGTCTAACGGTGAACTCACAATGAAGGGAAATTGTTTATGTGTTATGAACATCTAAGTCCTTTTTTCTTCTTTTTTTTTTAAATTTGTCAAAGAAGCTTCCACAAAATTAGAAAGGACAACAGTTCTGAGCTGTAATTTCGCCTTAAACTATGGACACTCTATATGTAGTGCATTTTTAAACTTGAAATATATAATATTCAGCCAGCTTAAACCCATACAATGTATGTACAATACAATGTACAATTATGTCTCTTGAGTATCAATCTTGTTACTGCTGATTCTTGTAAATCTTTTTGCTTCTACTTTCATCTTAAACTAATACGTGCCAGATATAACTGTCTTGTTTCAGTGAGAGGCGCCCTATTTCTATGTCATTTTTAATGTATCTATTTGTACAATTTTAAAGTTCTTATTTTAGTATACATACAAATATCAGTATTCTGACATGTAAGAAATGTTACGGCATCACACTTATATTTTATGAACATTGTACTGTTGCTTTAATATGAGCTTCAATATAAGAAGCAACTTTGAAATAAAAAAACGATTCTTTTTTAATTCTGGGTTTGATTCTTAACATTGAAAAAAATTATTTCTAATGACCCATTTATAATTCTAATTTAAGATATTTGTGATCTTTTAATAACTCTATTTATGATCTGTTGTAGTCTGCTGCTTTTATTGTTTATTTAAAATCAAATATGTTTTACAAATGTTTTTTCAGACAAGATTCTGTAGCATTGTTTAAAGCTCTTTTGTACATTCTCGGTGTTAGCTTCCTGACTTCGCTTCACACGCATCTTCTATAAAAGAAGGATGCTAAAGATCTAGGTCAGTCTATGATTTTGCAATACTTGTTATATAATATGCGTTTATCTTGTGTATCAGTAATTTGATGGTTATGAGAAACGAGTCCATGAGGGAATGAAACTATCAGAACTCTGAAGTTCAAGATGGAGATTTTATGCCCCATACCGAGCATCTGAGGGTTGGCGGGGTGAAGAGTCAAAAATATACATTTGCCACGTGTAGTTATCAGATCAGACCTCCAATGTTATTCTATTCTTCCTTACTTTGATCTTGCCAGGCTATCATAATGACCCTGCCAGCTGAAACTGCTTATTTTTCCTTTTATAATTTTAACTCCTCTTAAAACAATGTGGCATTCTAAAGTTTGATCAAAGAAAGAGCAATTCATTTCCAAACCTTGTTTTAAAATATGCTTTGGGCCATAAGCTCAGAATGAGGACAGGGACCATGGTGGCTTCTGAGGGTCAATGCCATTTGATCTGTGAGTATGCCTGCAGTCTCCTGCAGTCCCATCTTGCTGCCTGGGGGTTGGGACTTCTGTGAAGGACACTTCACCTGCTCCGTAGGGCCAAAGGTCAAAACACAGCAATACTCGGGGAGAGGACACACAGGTTATGCTATGCTGTAAGTGCTTTTCCTCTTTCCCTTAGACAGAGGGCACACGCTTTCTCTATGATTGCAAATAATTTTTAGATTATCTTCTTTTTTTTTTTAACTTTATTGTGGGAGTTTGTTTCAAGCAATTTCTTGATATCCTGCTACATCCTATTTTTATGACTCAGTCAAAATGCATACAAAGAGAAATGTTTTGATGAAGTGCTCACTTCCATATTCCTTTGCATTTAAATCAAATTGTCTGAACACTTCAACGGAATAAATTCTGTGGACAATGTCACCTTGGAATCTTTCATTTCAGTGAAGGATTGCACACTCTCAAGACTTCCGTAATTGCAGGTTTTGTTCATTTTTTATATGTTTTTTGTAATCCAAAGAATATTTTGCTAGATTTGCACAGATCTCCAGTTGAATTTGAAGTGAAGAAATAACTCAAAAGGAAAATGAATAGCACTGGGCCTTCTCTGGTGGCGCAGTGACTAAGAATCTGCCTGCCAATGCAAGGGACACAGGTTCAAGCCCTGGTCCGGGAAGATCCCACATGCTGTGGAGCAACTAAGCCTGTGAGCCACAATTACTGAAGCCTGCGCGCCTAGAGCCCGTGCTCCGCAACAAGAGAGGCCACCACAATGAGAAGCCCGCACACCGCAAGTAAGAGTAGCCCCCGCTCGCCGCAGCTAGAGAAAGCCCGCATGAAGCAACGAAGACCCAACGCAGCCAAAAATAAATTAATTAAAAAAAGAAAATGAATAGCACTTAAACAAGTATACAGCTGTAAGTAAACCTGTCACCGTGGATGATCCTTTTTTCTAGGAATGTATTTGGATTAGATTTGACAACTACAGTTTCACATTTTTTATGTTTAATTTTTTTTTTAAAAAAAAAGGCTGTCTACTTTTCAATAGTTAAAAATACTTGTTTTTCTTTTTATCTTCTCTTTTTTACTTTAAGCCTCTATTGTTTGTAGAAGAACCCTCTTAGAAGCTTGGGAATAAAACGTCTTTCCCAACTAGTGGAGTCCTTTTTTCATTTGGAACATATTACCTTAAAAGCAATCTTAGTTTAAGTGGTCCTTCCTTATTTCAATATAAAGTAATCACTGCTTTATGACATGGATTCAGCTAAAGAAAGGACTCTGCTTTGTTATTCTTGTCCTTCAGTAGTAGGTATTGTTTCAATCATCATTCATTCACTCATCAAAATCTTATTTTGTAGACCCTGTGCTAGTTTCTCAAGCTTGCAGAATGAATCTTGCTTCCTGATGTGTTTCAGGCTTTCCAACCCTTTCCAAAATATCTATCCTTTTGCCTTGTAATCAGCTATTTACCTCTATGCCCACCCACCTCCCCAGACAATGCATCAGGCTATTTCCTCTCCTTCAGAGTTGAGGGAAGAAAATAAATAAAAGACATAATAGGATATGGTGAGATGTTAACTGTGAATGGAGGGTACGCCAATCATGGCTTTTCTGGACAGATCTTGTGTTTAGCTAAGCTGCATTTTATATGCCACTGTTCCTGGCATGATGGAGAAAATAAGAGAGCAGATTATCTATATCACTTGGAGAACTCATTAAAAAGTACACATTCAAGTTGCCCAGAGAGTATAACCCTGTGTATAGGGTGACACCTGGTCAATAGTATTTGAAATTGCTCCTGGGTAATTATGCAACATCCTTCACCTCTTTTTGAGAGCCTCTGTAGGACAATGGGGGGTGAGTTGGGACCTCTGAGCAGAAGAGTGGACAAATCTAGCTGCCAGGCAGTGTGGCGGACAGATTAGGAGCATATAAACCTAGAGGCATGTCAGGAGGGTTATTATGAATGTCAAAATGTGATAGAAGTATCCAAAAATAATTCAGTAAATTGGTGATGGAAAAGAGGCAAGGCTTTGCTGTTTCTCCACTGCCACCAGCCTGGTCTAACCCATCATCATCTCTGACCTGAAGGACGAACACAGCCTCTTAGCTGATCTCCTGCTCCCAACTTCTCCACAAAGAAGCCAGAGGGATATGAACTCCCAACTCAGACCACATGACTCCATAACTTAAACCTCTTCACTGGCTTCCCAAAATCTTAAATATATGTCAGTTCCCTTACTTTATTGCTTTACATGATCAGCACCCTGCAAATCTCTCCAACTTCATCTTACTCCATTCTCCTATCAGTGCACTGTGATCCAACCACCTTGGCCACCTTTTAGTTCCTCATACAGACAAAATGTGCCCCCTTTTCCATCTAAAGTAGCTCACTCTCTGTTGGTTTCCTTTGTATCAGTTACAACTCTGTAAACTTATTTTACTTACTGGCTTTTCCTGTATCTGTGAGTCTGACCACCCCACCAGAATGCAAGCCCCAAGAGGGGAGGGATCTTGTCTTCTTGTATTCCCAGTTCTTTGCATTTTGTCTGAAACATATCAGTCAATACTTGAATGAGGGGCTTCCCAGGTGGTCCAGTGGTAAAGAATCTGCCTTCCAATGCAGGGGACGCGGGTTCGATCCCTGGTCAGGGAACTAAGATCCCACACGCCACAGGGCAACTAAGCCCACATGCCACAACTATTGAGCTCGCACGCCTCTATAAGAGAGCCCGCATGTCGCAAACTACAGAGCCCACAAGCTGTGGAGCCTGCGTGCCACAACTAGAGAAAGAAAAGCTGCATGCTACAACTGGAGAGAAGCCCACGTGCTGCAACAAAAGATCCCGTGTTCCTCAACGAAGATACCCCATGCCGCAACTAAGACCCAATGCACCCAAAATAAATAAGGAAAATAAATAAATATTTTTTAAAAATACTTGAATGAATGACGGTACACTGATAAGGCAGACTGATCAAGATTTGATGACTGATTAGAGAATGCCAGTGAGACACTAAGCTTCCTTACTTGAGAAATTGAGTGGATTGTGCTTTTGGTATCTGGGATTGTAAATCCAAAAGGAAAAGTGGTTTAGGGGGAAAGAAGTTGAATTAAGTTTGGGTTGGAGTTGTAAATTAGAGATGCTTGTGTGGCAGCTAGGTGGAACTAAGTAATCAGAAACATGGATTTGCCACTTAGCTCACTACAGAAGTAGGGCTGGGCATGTGGAGTAAGGGTCGTCAGGTGGTGAAGTCTCAGGAGTGACTATTTCTAACTGGGTTTCACTGCTCTCTCCCAACTTTAAAGGAGTACTTTGATGGTAAAGTAAGTCCCTCTGGTGTTGAAGAGTAATGCTGACTTTAGTTTTATTAATAAGGATAATTAGTAAGCATAAACCTTATCCTTATATGTCAAACGCTTTGAAAAATAAGAAGGGAGTATTAATTAATGCACTAATTCTTTTCTTCAATTAATGAGGCTTTTTTTGAGCCTGTACTGTGTGGGAGAACATGTACTAGATACGACACTGACCTCATTCCTATGAGAAGACAAAGTATGTGCTACAATCCCCATCTTACTAGACCAGAGAGGCTAAGTGTCTCTCCAACACATACACAGGAGGTGATTGTCAAAGCTGGATGGGAATAGATCTCGTTTCTCCCACCTTGATCAAGGGTTTTATCCTTTAAGCTTGAAGAGCTAACCGCGATGACTATTCCTCATAATCAGTGACTTAGCTCAAGCTTGGCAGTAAGAACTTGGGATGGACGCTCCTTCAAGCTGCCATTCACCACAGAGCTGGACAATAGGATCTAGTCACACCTCTGAATGCCCAGCCTGCCTTCCAAGTCCAAAGTGATAGATGAGGCAGGACTGTGAATTCTTTTTGCTGGGGTTTGCAGTCTTTCTATAGTATGTTGCAAATCAAATATAAAAGAAACTGGTTAGGCATGTCATAGCTCTTTATAATATGTCTCACAGAGAAGTTTGATATTCCATCCTCTTCATTGCACTAAAATTGTGTGAGGGGAAAAATGTCAGTCTGGAGACTTTGTCAGGCCCCAGTAGACTGGGAGTAAGAACTGAATTTTCATCTTGCAATCTAACTCAGCTAATGATTTTTATGATCATAAAAGGGCCTACTGTCTTCATAAAAGGGCCTTCTTCATTCAAGGTGTTTTAATACATTTTTACATGTGATTTTATAGCTCTTGCCACTTTAATCAGCTGATCGCCGGCACATGGTCATCTGTCACAGGCTCACAGAGGCAACACTAGTCTAAGGCTCAAACCTCATGAACCTCAAATCTTCAGCTCAAGAGTAAAAGCAATATACTACCCCTTGTTGGGTGTGGCATTCATTGCATCACCGTGTGTAAAGCCTGGCTCCAACACTTACTAGCTGTGTGACTTTGGCCAGGTACCTTGACCTCTCTGAACTTCATTTTCCACAAACATGCAATGCAACTAACATGGCCAGTGGTGGTAAAGAATAAATGAGCTCATGTTTCTAGAGCCACTAACAGTTCCTAGAACAGGGCAAACCCTTAAAATAAGGTAGTAATTATACTATTAGTGTCAATATCCTTTTCCCAATCCCAGGTTGCAGAACAATGTAAGGGAAGAATTTCATTTCCTTATGCCTCCCTTTTCCTCTTCAAAATCAATTCACTCTCTCATCTCTCTGTCCTGAGCCAACAATAGAACATAGCTTGGCACACCATAGTTTAGGACAGGCATAGAACTGATTAAGTTTCCTACCAGCAAAAAAAAAAAAAAATTTTTTTTAAATAAGGCTAATTACCTGATGAACGAATTCGCCTGTTTGACTACAATGGATAGCAATGATATTGGCAAAGCGCCAGGTAAAATAGGTTTTAAATGTTCCATTAGAAGACAATAAATAAATTCACATGATTATGAATTATATTTAATTGGGTAGAAACTGTGTATCAAGTGATACATGGAATTTGGATGAGCTTGTCAAGAACTGCACAAACTTACATTTAATACGGGGAATTTCATATTTGATATATTTTTGCCCATTTGTTCAAAAAATGGGACTCCTTTTTAATAGACATAACTCTGAAAATATTTAGATTTGAAGACATATAATTTCATTAGCATACTTTTTTTAAAAATAACCATCCTGATGAGTTTAGTTTAACCACAATTTTTACTTCATTTAGCACTCAGGAAATTGGAAATTATTTTATGCTACAGTAATTTTCTTCCTCTTTTTCTTCCCAAACACTAACTGGGATGTGAATGAAACAGTAGTGCTTGGAAACATAATTTTCAAATTACTTTCTCTTATAAATCAGTAAAGAGGTGTTCACTTTGATGATGGTGACCTAGCAAACTAGATCAGTGGGGCACCCACCTTTTCTTTTTTTTCTCTTTGGATTACTAGCACAGAATAGGTTCTGAGTAAATATTTGGGGCAGAAATATAGGGATGAATGGGTAAAGGAAAATAAATCCTTCATTTTATGGTCTAGGTATTATAGCATTTTAAAACTACTGGAAAGGTATATGTGAGAATTCCTCTGGGTATCTTCCCTCACTCCCCGCCCCCATGTTTTGATAGTACCATTATAACGCTTTGGATTTAGATTTGCCATGACTGGATATTCACCCAACACATAGATCAAATTGGGCCTGGATGCACTGAGCAGATCGGTGAAGTGCCATCTGATAATCTATGTGACTTACTAGCCCTGGAAAGTTCACTTAGTGTCTGTGGGTCTCATGGCCTTTATACAGTGGAGATATCTAATCTCTGTCTGGCATTCCTCTAAGAACTCTAGGAAAGATGGACCTAGAATAGGAAAATAATTAAATGTATAATTGTAGCACAAATGAATGACTTTATTGTTGTTTTTGCTGTTATTTGGGCTGTTTCCTACCATAAACCAGGTATTTCTAGCATCTGCAAGAGATAACTTCAGATCCAAAAGTGAAGACAAGGGAGATTAGGCTTCTCTTTTGAAGACTTTGATCCAATTGCGTCAGAGCAGGCTTTAAAATGCTTAGAAGAGATGGCTATTGCATTTTGCCATGTAAGGACTGTGGCCCCAGGGGTTCTCCCAGACGCCTCTCAACTTTGCTGCAAATACTCAAGTCCCTTATATAAAATGGCATAGTATTTGCTTATAACCTAAGCACAACCTCCTGTCTACTTTAAATCATTTCCTGGGGGATTGGTTCAAGATGGCGGAGTAGAAGGACGTGCTCTCACTCCCTCTTGCGAGAACACCAGAATCACAACTAACTGCTGAACAATCATCGACAGGAAGACACTGGAACTCACCAAAAAAGATACCCCACATCCAAAGACAAAGGAGAAGCCACAGTGAGATGGTAGGAGGGGTGCAATCACAATAAAATCAAATCCAATAACTGCTGGGTGGGTGACTCACAAACTGGAGAACACTTATACCACAGAAGTCCACCCACTGGAGAGAAGGTTCTGAGCCCCACATCAGGCTTCCCAACCTGGGGGTCTGGCAATGGGAGGAGGAATTCCTAGAGAATCAGACTTTGAAGGCTAGCAGGATTTGATTGCAGGACTTCGACAGGGCTGGGGGAAACCGAGACTCCACTCTTGGAGGGCACACACAAAGTAGTGTGCACATCAGGACCCAGGGGAAGGAGCAGTGACCCCAGGGGAGACTGAACCAAACCTATCTGCTAGTGTTGGAGGGTCTCCTGCAGAGGTGGGGGGTGGCTCTGTCTCACCATGAGGACAAGGACACTGGCAGCAGAAGCTCTGGGAAGTACTCCTTGGCATGAGCCCTCCCAAAGTCCGCCATTAGCCCCAGCAAAGAGCCCGGATAGGCTCCAGTATTGGGTTGCCTCAGGCCAAACAACCAACAGGGAGGGAATCTAGCCCCACCCATCAGCAGACAAGTGGATTAAAGTTTTACTGAGCTCTGCCTCCGCAGAGCAACAGTCAGCTCTACCCACCACCCGTCACTGCCATCAGGAAATATGCACAAGCCTCTTAGATAGCCTCATCTACAAGAGAGCAGACAGCTAAAGCAAGAAGAATTACAATCCTGCAGCCTGTGGAACAAAATCCACATTCACAGAAAGACAGACAAGATGAAAAGGCAGATGGCTATGTACCAGATGAAGGAACAAGATACAACCCCAGAAAAGCAACTAAATGAAGTGGAAATAGGCAAAATTCCACAAAAAGAAATCAGAATAATGATAGTGAAGATGATCCATGAACTCGGAAAAAGAATGGAGACAAAGACGGAGAAGATGCAAGAAATGTTTAAGAAAGACCTAGAAGAACAAACAAACAGAGATGAACAATACAATAACTGAAACGAAAACTACACTAGAAGGAATCAATAGCAGAATAACTGAGGCAAAAGAACGGATAAGTGATCTGGAAGACAGAATGGTGGAATTCACTGCTGCAGAACAGAATAAAGAAAAAAGAATGAAAAGAAATGAAGACAGACTAAGAGACCTCTGGGACAACATTAAATGCAACAACATTCTCATTATAGGGGTCCCAGAAAGAGAAGAGAAAGAGAAAGGACCTGAGAAAATATTTAAAGAGATTCTGGTAGAAAACTTCCCTAACATGGGAAAGGAAATAGCCATCCAAGTACAGGAAGTTCAGCGAGTCCCAGGCAGGATAAACACAAGGAGAAATATGCTGAGACACATAGTAATCAAATTGGCAAAAATTAAAGACAAAGAAAAATTATTGAAAGCAGCAAGGGAAAACTGACAAATAACATACAAGGGAACTCCCATAAGGTTAACAGCTGATTTCTCAGCAGAAACTCTACAAGACAGAAGGGAGTGGCATGATATACTTAAAGTGATGAAAGGGAAGAACCTACAACCAAGATTACTCTACCTGTCAAAGATCTCATTCAGATTTGATGGAGAAATCAAAAGCTTTACAGACAAGCAAAAGCTAAGAGAATTCAGCACCACCAAACCAACTCTACAACAAATACTAAAGGTACTTCTTTAAGTGGGAAACACAAGACAAGAAAAGGACCTACAAAAACAAACCCAAAACGATTAAGAAAATGGTCATAGGAACATACATATTGATAATTACCTTAAACATGAATGGATTAAATGCTCCAGCCAAAAGACACAGGCTTGCTGAATGGATACAAAAACGAGACCCATATATATGCTGCTACAAGAGACCCAGTTCAGACCTAGGGACACATACAGACTGAAAGTAAGGGGATGGAAAAAGATATTCCATGCAAATGGAAATCAAAAGAAAGTTGGAGTAGCAATACTCATATCAGATAAAATAGACTTAAGGGCTTCCCTGGTGGCGCAGTGGTTGAGAGTCCGCTTGCCAATGCAGGGGACACGAGTTCGTGTCCTGGTCCGGGAAGATCCCATGTGCTGCGGAGCGGCTGGGCCTGTGAGCCATGGCCGCTGGGCCTGCCCGTCCAGAGCCTGTGCTCCGCAACAAGAGAGGCCACAACAGTGAGAGGCCCACATACCGCAAAAAAAAAAAAAGACTTTAAAATACAGAATGCTACAACAGACCAGGAAGGACACTACATAATGATCAAGGGATCAATCCAAGAAGAAGATATAACAATTATAAATATATATGCACCCAACATAGGATCACCTCAATACATAAGGCAACTGCTAACAGCTATAAAAGTGGAACTCAACAGTAACACAATAATAGTGGGGGACTTTAACACCTCACTTATACCAATGGACAGATCATCCAGACAGAAAATTAATAAGGAAACACAAGCTTTAATTGACACAATAGACCAGATAGATTTAATTGATATTTATAGGACATTCCATCCAAAAACAGCAGATTACACTTTCTTCTCAAGTGCACACAGAACATGCTCCAGTATAGATCATATCTTAGGTCACAAATCAAGCCTCAGTAAATTTAAGAAAATTGAAATCATATCAAGCATCTTTTCTGACCACAATGCTATGAAATTAGAAATCAATTACAGGGAAAAAAATGTAAAAAACACAAACACATGGAGGCTAAACAATATGTTACTAAATAACAAATAGATCATTGATGAAATCAAAGAGGAAATAAAAAATACTTAGAGACAAATTAAAATGAAAACACAACGATCCAAAACCTATGGGATGCAGCAAAAGCAGTTCCAAGAGGGAAGTTTATAGCTATACAAGCCTACCTCAAGAAACAACAAACATCTCAAATAAACAATCTAACCTTACACCTAAAGGAACTAGAGAAAGAAGAACAAACAAAACTCAAAGTGAGCAGAAGGAAAGAAATCATAAAGATCAGAGCAGAAATAAATGAAACAGAAACAAAGAATAGTAAAGATCAATAAAACTAAAAGCTGGTTCTTTGAGAAGATAAACAAAATTGATAAACCATTAGCCAGTCTCATCAAGAAAAAGAGGGAGAGGACTCAAATCAATACAATTAGGTATGAAAAAGAAGTTACAACAGATACCTCAGAAATACAAAGCATCCTAAGAGACTACTACAAGCAACTCTATGCCAGTAAGATGGACAACCTGGAAGAAATGGACAAATTCTTAGAAACGTATAACTTTCCAAGACTGAACCAGGAAGAAACAGAAAATATGAACAGACCAATCTCATGTAATGAAATTGAAACTGTGATTAAAAATCTTCCAACAAACAAAAGTCCAGGACCAGATGATTTCACAGGTGAATTCTATCAAACATTTAGAGAAGAGTTAACACCCATCCTTCCCAAACTCTTCCAAAAAATTGCAGAGGAAGGAACACTCCCAAACTCATTCTATGAGGCCACCATCACCCTGATATCAAAACCAGACAAACATACTACAAAAAAAGAAAATTACAGACCAATATCACTGATGAATATAGATGCAAAAATCCTCAACAAAATACTAGCAAACAGAATCCAACAACACATTAAAAGGATCATACACCATGATCAAGTGGGATTTATCCCAGGGATTCAAGGATTCTTCAATTTACGCAAATCAATCAACGTGATACACCATATTAACAAATTGAAGAAGAAAACACATATGATCATCTCAATAGATGCAGAAAAAGCTTTGACTAAATTCAACACCCACTTATGATAAAAACTCTCCAGAAAGTGGGCATAGAGGGAACCTACCTCAACATAATAAAGGCCATATATGACAAACCCACAGCAAACATCATTTTCAATGGTGAAAAACTGAAAGCATTTCCTCTAAGATCAGGAACAAGACAAGGATGTCCACTCTCACCACTCTTATTCAACATAGTTTTGGAAGTCCTAGCCACGGCAATCAGAGAAGAAAAAGAAATAAGAGGAATACAAATTGGAAAAGAAGAAGTAAAACTGTCACTCTTTGTGGATGACATGATACTACACATAGAGAATCCTAAAGATGCAACCAGAAAACTACTAGAGCTAAACAATGAATTTGGTAAAGTTGCAGGATACAAAATTAATGCACAGAAATCTCTTGCATTCCTATATACTAATGATGAAAAATCTTAAAGAGAAATTCAGGAAACACTCCCATTTATCACTGCAACAAAAAGAATAAAATACCTAGGAATAAACCTACCTAGGGAGACAAAAGACCTGTATGCAGAAAACTATAAGACACTGATGAAAGAAATTAAAGATGATACCAACAGATGGAGAGCTATACCATGTTCTCGGATTGAAGAATCAATATTGTGAAAATAATTGTACTACCCAAAGCAATCTACAGATTCAATGCAATCCCTATCAAATTACCAATGGCATTTTTTACAGAACTAGAAAAAAAAATCTTGTAATTTTTATGGAGACACAAAAGACCCCGAATAGCCAAAGCAATCTTGAGGGGAAAAAATTGGAGATGAAGGAATCAGACTCCCTGTCTTCAGACTATACTACAAAGCTACAGTAATCAAGACAATATGGTACTGGCACAAAAACAGAAATATAGATCAATGGAACATGATAGAAAGCCCAAAGATAAACCCATGCACCTATCGTCTTCTAATGTATGACAAAGGAGGCAAGGATATACAATGGAGAAAAGACAGTCTCTTCAACAAGTGGTGCTGGGACAACTGGACAGCTACATGCAAAATAATGAAATTAGAACACTCCCTAACACCATACACAGAAATAAACTCAAAATGGTTTAGAGACCTAAATGTAAGACCGGTCACTATAAAACTCTTAGAGGAAAACAAAGGAAGAACACTCTTTGACATAAATCACAGCAAGATATTTTGTGATCCACCTCCTAGAATAATGGAAATAAAAACAAAAATAAACAAATGGGACCTAATGAAACTTCACAACTTTTGCACAGCAAAGGAAACCATAAACAAGATGAAAAGAGAACCCTCAGTATGGGAGAAAATATTTTCAAATGAATCAACGGATAAAGGATTAATCTCCAAAATATATAAACAGTTCATGCAGCTCAATATTAAAAAAAGAAACAACCCAATCCAAAAATGGGCAGAAACCCTAAATAGACAGTTCTCCAAAGAAGACATACAGATGGCCAAGAGGCACATGGAAAACTGCTCAACATCACTAATTATTAGAGAAATGCAAATCAAAACTACAATGAGGTATCACATCACACGAGTTAGAATGGGCATCATCAGAAAATCTACAAACAACAAATGCTGGAGAGGGTGTGGAGAAAAGGGAACCCTCTTGCACTGCTGGTGGGAATGTAAATTGATACAGCCACTATGGAGAACAGTATGGAGGTTCCTTAAAAAACTAAAAATAGAATTACCATATGATCCAGCAATCCCACTAGTGGGCATATACCCTGAGAAAACCATAATTCAAAAAGACACATGCACCTCAGTGTTCATTGCAGCACTATTTACAATAGCCAGGTCATGGAAGCAACCTAAATGGCCATCGTCAGACAAATGGATAAAGAAATGGTACATATATACAATGGAATATTACTCAGCCATAAAAAGGAACGAAATTGAGTCATTTGTAGAGATGTGGATGGATCTAGAGACTCATACAGAGTGAAGTAAGTCAGAAAGAGAAAAACAAATATCATATATTAATGCATATATGTGGAACCTAGGAAAATGGTACACGTGAACCAGTTTGCAGGGCAGAATTTGAGACACAGATGTAGAGAACAAATGTATGGACACCAAGGGGGGAAAGCAACGGGGATGGTGATGGTGGTGTGATGAAGTGGGCAAGTGAGATTGACATGTATACACTAATGTGTATAAAACTGATGACTAATAAGAACGTGCTGTATAAAAAAATAAAATAAAATTCGAAAAAAAAATCATCTCCTGATTACTTATAATACCCAATACAAAGTCAATGTTATGTAAATAGTTGTAAATACAATGTAAATGTTATGTAAATAGTTGCTGGCCTGCAGCAAATTCAACTTTTACTTTTCGGAGCTTTCTGGAATTAAAAAAAAAATTTTTCCCATCCGTGTTTGGTTGAATCTGTGGACATAGAACCCACCTATGTGGAGGGTCAACTATAGTGATTTTTAGGTCTATGCTATGAGGAACTTTGATCCTTCTAGTCCATTGTTTTCCAAGTTTGGAATGTGCATTTCTGCATCTCTGGTGGTTGGAAGAAAAGGTTTACATGGCATTAACAATACTAAAGAGAGAATAGTGTCCTCTTTTAAATTACTAAAGTGATAATACACACACAATTCTCCCTCTGATTGGAATCCACTTCCTCCTTAGCTGGTTCTTTCCCAGTCTAAAGTTTCCTTCTATTTCCTATTACCTATCACCTATTACCTATTGCTCTCCTGTCATTCTTTGCAGAATGACAAAGACTCTCTCCTTTGACTGAACTTTAATCAGTCTCCTCTGACCCAGCTGCTGGATTAGGCCCAAACTTTGCCTTCTTTGTCTTTGTAGAATCCAGTTTGAGCAAGAATCTTGCTAAATCTCCTGAAGGAAAATTCTCCACCCTCCATGTCTTAATCACCATGGCCTGTCCTCAGCAAGAATTCTGTTGGGTTGGTCTACCGAGAATCCCCCTTACCTTTGAGGTTTCCTCTTAGTAATGTTCTATCCACTGACCTGCTCCTTGGATACACATCTCCACTTGTCCTACTGGAACTGAGTTTGATCTCTCTCCCCTACTACAAGACCTCACATAGTAGCCCAACTTGAAGAAAGCGTGCCTTACAGTCTTTAAGAGATATCATGGATAATTTTTTCTTTAACAAGAATACATGTATCACTTTTTAATTTTTTTTCTCTTTTCATTGCTTTGTTTATTTTCAGTAAATCTATTTACTGTCTAGACTGTAAGCCTTTTGGGAAACAAAGACTTCATATTTTTCTCCATGTATCTCCAATCCTAGACCAGAGCCTGCTGTATTGTAGATGTTCAATAAACAATTGTTGGCCCTTTAGGTGTGTTGGTAAAACTTACATTGCTCCTTCTGACGGGGTAAGGCCTAGTTTGGGGCTGTATGTCTAACCACTGCAAATCCCGTTTTAGAAAAGGAGATAAAACCTCAAGCCTAAAGTCCTCAGTGTCAAATGTCAAGATAGAATTTAATAACATGGTTTTCTTTCCATGCATATATTTGTGCAGTTACCTTCCATACCATGGAGAGTTTTCCACTCAGCAATAATACAACATTTTCTTTTAAAATTGTGACATTGTGATTTATAATAAGAAATATATATTTGGTCTCCCTCCCATTTCTGGCACAGAGCTCTGTAGTGAGGTGGATGATCTTAGAGTCTATCATACAGAGTGATGTAAGTCAGAAAGAGAAAAACAAATACCGCATGCTAACACATGCTAATATAATATATATATTCCTTATATATATATGAAATCTAAAAAAAAAAAAAATGCTACTGATGAACCTAGTGGCAGGGCAGCAATACAGACGTAGAGATAGAGAATGGACTTGAGGACAGGGGGTGGGGAGGGGGAAGCTGGGGCAAAGTGAGAGTAGCATTGACATATATACACTACCGAATGTAAAATAGATAGCTAGTGGGAAGCAGCTGCATAGCACAGGGAGATCAGCACTGTGCTTTGAGACGACATAGAGGGGTGGGATAGGGAGAGTGGGAGGGAGGCTCAAGAGGGAGGGGATATGGGGATATATGTATGCATATGGATGAGTCACTTTGTTGTACAACAGAAACTAACACAGCATTGTGAAGCAATTATACTCCAATAAGGATGTATTTAAGAAAAAATTCCCTAAGTAGAGAGAGGTATCTTTTGTTATGTTAATTAGGTGACCTTTTGAACACACCTAAGGATATGCGGGCTGGTTGCTGACCATCCGGGGAGGCGAGAGAGGCTGGAGTTTGAATCTAACCACCAATGATTTAATTGCCAATGATTTAGTCAACCATACCTATGTAATGAAGTCTCCCATAAACCCAAAAGCAGAGGGTTCTGAGAGCTTCCAGGTCGGTGAATATGTTAAATTTGGGGAGAGTGGTGTACCTGGAGAGCTTAGAAGCTCCATGCCCCTTCCCCTTCCCTTGCCCTATGCACCTCTTCCATATGGTTGTTCCTGAGTTATATCCTTTTATAATTAAGCAGTTACCTAGTAAGTAAAATGTTTCTCTGAGTTCCCTGAGCTGCTCTATCAAATTAATCAAACCCAAGAAAGGGGTTGTTGGAACCACCAATTTATAGCCAATCAGTGAGAAGCACAGGTGACAACTTGAACTTGTGATTGGCATCTGAAATAGGTCAGGGTGAGGGGCAATAGTCTTGTAGGCCTGAGCCTTCAACCTGTGGTTCGGTAACAACACCATCTCCAGAATAGTTTCAAAATTGAATTGACTTGTAGGATATCCAGTTTGTGTCCAGTGATTGCTTGTTGGTGGGGAAATTCCACCCTCCACTGGAATTGGGTGCTGAAACCTTTAAAAATACATCTGTTTAGATAAAAAATGAGCTATTTAAAGATAAATGTATATTATTTAGACAGTTATTCAAATGCGTTGACTGGGAAGAGGGTCGGGGGAGAAGGGTGATGTTGAATTCAGCGGTATCCTGAGGGTTTGGGCAACACTGATGATGTCCAACCAGTCCATTTATGGATAAAAGAACTGAGGTCCTAGAAGTTGTTACCTTGCTTCAAGAATCAGAGGACCAAGAAGAGGATCTGAAAAGAAAATATGGATCTTCTGCTTATGACCTTACTCTCAGTTCTAAGAAACCTGAACTCCAGAGTTACCAGCCATTGAGTCACTTTTTTACTGCCAGGTGTTTTTTTCCTGCCCAGATACATTGACTTTCTCCTTATATCCACCATTGCTCCACTTAAATGTCACCTCCTCAGAAAGGCCTCCATTGACCACATTATGTAAAATGATATCCCTTCTCTCTGAGTCCCTTTCCAAGCCCCTTATCTCAGTTTTTCTTTCACTGCAATTAGCACTACTTGACATTATAATTGATATCTATGTATTGTTTATTATTTGTGTCCCCCATCCCACCAGGATGAAAATTCCATGAAAACAATGGTTTTGTGTTGTTCATCTCTGTACACACAGAATTTAGAACAGTGCCTGACATATAAAAGAGCTCAATAAATAATTGTTGAACTAATGAATGCATAACAATAAGCATTATCAACCCTAGCTTTTTAATGTATAGTTTTAATCGAGTGAGACTTCATTCAACTTCTTCTTTCAGTTCCAATTATTAATAGCAATGATGTTGTCAACCAACTGAGGATTAGAGAAGACAGTGTAACTGCATTCACTCCTTGAATACACGCATTTCAGATACTCAGAGCAGTGATTGATCAGCAATTGTTAACCCCTTATTGGGGTTTTCCCTCTAGCTTTTCCAGCATCCAAAAAGTTACAGCACTGAACAGCTTGGCATCCCCAGTGCTAAAGAAGCGACTCTAGATGAAGTGAATACAGCCCTACGTGAGTGCACTAAGAGCTCATCTGGCCATTTTTGAGGCCAGATGAGCTCTTCTGAGGATCCTCTTTTGAGGGTTCCCAATGTTTAAGTGAAAGAAAGCTTCAAGGGGCTTCCCTGGTGGCACAGTCGTTAAGAGTTCGCATGCCAATGCAGGGGACCCAGGTTCGAGCCCTGGTCTGGGAAGATCCCACATGCCGTGGAGCAACTAAGCCTGTGTGCCACAACTACTGAGCCTGAGTGCCGCAACTAATGAAGCCCATGCGCCTAGAGCCCGTGCTCCACAACAAGAGAAACCACCGCAATGAGAAGCCTGAGCACTGCAACAAAGAGTAGCCCCTGCTCGCTGCAACTAGAGAAAGCCCACACTCAGCAACAAGTACCCAACGCAGCCAAAACTATAAATAAATAAATAAATAAAATAAATTTAAAAAAAAAGAAAGCTTCAAAATCCCATTTTAAGGACCCACAAGGATGTAGAAAGCTTTGCTATGAAGTGAGTTTCTAGTTAATGAGATACATTTTTGTTTAAACTATGATGCATTATTATACCCAGACAGGGTGGTAGAAAAGGAACTAAAGTAGTTGTTAGTCATTCTGCTAATGTTAAACACCTGCTCTTACATCTTACCTGTAATGAGTGCAACATGAACGTGATTCCCAGGCTCAAAAATCAAATGGACAATTTAATGGCAGCCTGCTCTGTTCTAGAAATTAGACCCATTTAATATTCATAGTCCTTCCCTTTCAATTGTTCAGCATTATGGGTAAAACTCCAAATGAAATAGAATATATTCTAGATACCACTCACTGTGTGGGATTTTTTTTTTTTAACTCTCCAGCAGGATGATTGAAGTCCCAAAGATCCAAGTATCCCATAGCCATAATTTTTGTTTGTTTGTTTGTTTATTAGAAACAAGTAGGGACAGAGTTCTTCTTATGGGTATGCTAGTTCTCCCTGAGACAGTCCCAGTTTTTGCTTGTGGTTCTAGAGCAATTTTTTTAAGAGTGCCCCTTTCATTCTCCAAAATGGCCCATTATGGATAATAATTTATATGGTCATCCTACCAATAATTTTATCCCACAGTATGTTGACAGCATAATAGGTTTTCAGTGGCTCATAGAGACTTTTCCCACAACTGCAGAAAGGTGATCAGCCTACCGCAGGAAGGAAAGAAAAGGAAAGAGACCTGAGACTCAGTCTCATTAATCTTAAAGCAATACTTCACATAAAATTTTCCCATCTTTGCAGGCTTAAATTTTAAGACTGATTTTTAAAAAGCAACCTTAATCCTCTTCCCCAGGATACAGAAATAACTGAAAATAAAAAAAAAAAGAATATTGGGTTTATATTGTTTATACAGTTTGATGTTCTGTATGCTTCACTTAACATAAGAGCAGTATTCAATATCAAAAAAGTTTTTTTTAACCCTTACTTAAATTATATTACATTACTTAAATAGTATTATATAGTGTGGATGAATCCCCACTTATGTTTTCATTAAATTAGCAAATATTTATTAAACACCTAATTATAAGCTGGACACTCATCACTGCCCAGGGAAAACAATAGCAAAATAGACCAAGTGCCTGCTGGGGCTGTTCAGATGGAGGAGAAACCTAGAGATTAAGACTTAGGGGATATAGCAACCAAAAAAATATCTTGGATCCTTATTCAGTCTTACTTAGATCTTTATTCTAACAAACAAAATGCTAAAAAAAAAAAAAAAAAGAAAAAGAAAAAGAAAACTTGGACACTGGGACACTGATTGGATATTTGATATTATTTAATATTTGATAATAATTTGTCATTATGTTATTGCTAGTGTGATTCATTTTTTTAAAGAGTTTTTTTCTTTTTACAATACATACCAGAATACATATATTATGATGTGTAAAATTTACTTCATATAAATTGGGACTGGGGATGAGGTGGGGAATAGTAAGGTATATGGGTGAAATAAGATGGTCCATGTGTCGGTAGCTGCTGAAGCTATGTGATGGCTACAGGTGGGCTCAGTCTACTCTTTTTTCTACTTTTGTTTTACATTTTCCATAATAAAAAATAAAGAAAATGTTCAAGTGGCTTTACTGTTGTTGCTGTTCTTGATAATGTAGGGGAGCAAAATTTGCCATCCCCAAATATGTCTCGTTGGCATAAAAATCAATTTAGGCTGATTATTTTTAAGGCCCAAAAGACTCAGAAAGAACCTTTGGCCTTCTTCTTAACCACTTAAAAGAAGGGAGCCATCACCATAGATAACTAAGGTATGAACCAGGTGTGTAGACAGGAGGAACCTAGCAAGGTCCGTTTGTTAAAATTCCTCTGTGTGCCCCACTGTCTCTGCAGGGCCCAGCAAACATTTGGTTTTCCAGCTCCATGTGAATATTCATCCTCCCCACTGAAGGACCACACCACTAGCCCCAACATCCTCTTTTGTCTTTAGCTAAAGATACTATTTGAGGTTGAGGATTTCATTCATTTTGGCAAGTTACTCAGTTTTCCTGGGTCTCTACCACATATACATGTTATTAAATTTTGTTTGATTTTCTCCTGTTAATTTGTCTCATGTCAATTTAAGTCAGACCAGCCAGAAGAACCTAGAAGGGTAAAGGAAATATTCTTCCTCCACAACAATGTCTTGCCCTCATCCCAGACTGATTGATTCAGAATGAGATGGTACTTAACACATCTGTATTTTTCTAAGCAGTGCCTTATCTAGAAATATTGGAGCCAGAAAAAAAAAGGAAAAATTAGTAATACTAATTCTGCCTTTATTTAAAGAGTCGATATTTTCTTCATCATGTATTTTTTGCATTAATTCTGACTTTCAAAAAAAGTTTGCATTAAATTTTGTTTGCCTTGATAATAGAATTTTCAGAGCTCCCTTGTACTTTGCAGCCAAGGCCAGTGCCTCAGGGGCAATTCCTCCCCCTTGGGATTCTTTTTTTTGTTTTGTTTTGTTTTTGGTTTGTGGCCTCTCCCGTTGCAGAGCACAGGCTCTGGACGCGCAGGCTCAGCGGCCATGGCTCACGGGCACAGCCGCTCCGCGGCATGTGGGATCTTCCCGGACCGGGGCACGAACCCGTGTTCCCTGCATCAGCAGGCGGACTCTCAACCACTGCACCACCTGGGAAGCCCCTCCCTGGGATTCTAATGCATGTACAGTGAGGGCTGAGAAGCCTTCTCCAGTGACTAGTCTAGGCCAACACATCTCAAAATTGAACGTGCATGTGAACCAGTTTGGGATCTTGTTGAAAACTGACTCAGCAGGTCTGGAATGGAGCCTGGGATTATACATTTTTAACAAGTTCCTAAGTGATGCTGATGCTTCTGGTCTACAGAACAAAGTTCTGAGCTAATCTGAAAGGTATGAGGTAAAACATTCCTCATATGTACATGGAACCAAAGTGAATGCTATCCCACTGCAAACAGTCCCCTGTCCACGTGGAGTCAAGATAGACTGGATGGGGATCCATGTGCTGCAGAATGTGACTGACAGTGACAGAACCATCTGAGGTGAATCATTTCATAACCCACAGGACTCCCCCTTAAGTAAATGGAGATTTGAAAAACAAGTAGCAATAGGTCTGAGACTCCTCTAGCCATTAATGTTGACCAGGGCATGACCTTGATTCTCCCAGAAGAAACCCCCAAACACAATTTCTTGGAAATCACCATTGGCTGCTTATCTTACTTTATATCCCATTAAAATATGTCCTTCAGGTCCCCAGTCAAGCCTGCCACATTTGGATGAAAAAGTCCCTCTCAGCTCAGCTGTCAGTGGGCAAAACCTCCTACCTGGAGTAGGTACCAAATTCTGTTGCTTTGGTTTGATGAGTTCAGCTCAAGGTGGGTCAGGCTGTGACTAAGAGCTCTCTGACTAGCGAAATTGTATAGATTTTGTACCTCAGACAGCAACACTGTACTGCAAAGAATACCACTGTCCTTTTTCTTATTAAGTCTATTTAATCTCCAGGGGCATGTTCATTCTGCCAAACTGGAAGAATTGCACCCCAGCCTTTATTGCCCCTCAATTTCCTATTCAGGGTTGCACTGGAATCCGGGAACCTTCTGGAAAATGGAGGAAAGACCTTTAATCTCCACCTCAGTGCAGTCTCAGCAGACACCTTGTGGGTCTTGTGGGGCAGCCCAGTAAGATGGACATCACACCTTTTTGCCTCAGTTGAGGGTGAAGGTGGAAACTTAAATGTCTCCCCTCTCACTGCTATTATTTCTTCATTGGGTTTCATGTTTTACAAAACAGTTGGAAAAGCTATTTGACTTCAGGCTATGTCTGCTTTCTCCAGGGCAAATATCCTTGAGGCTAGAAGCTCAGAACGTTTTGGCAGCTTTTTTTTTTTTTTTAATAGAATAGAGTCGGGTAGAGAATATAAGAAGAATCAGGTTTGATTAATATTTAGCAAAAGTATTCTGCTATTTCATTCTGGTGATGGGAGAGGACAGACAGTAAGCACAACAAATCAGTCATAGATAATACAGTATATACAGTTATAATTAAAGTTGAAGTTATATATAGTTGTACAGTGAAAAGTGGTAAGGAGAAAAAAAATGAAAGTGGAAAAGAATTGTCAAGTGGAGGAGAAGTTACTCAAATTTTATATCGTCTGGCCAGAGAAGTCCTCAGTGAGAAGCTGGTATTTGAGTACAGCCCTGAAGGGGAGGAGTAGCTAATCACACAGACATCTGGTGTAAGAGTATTTCAAGCAGTGGGAACAGCTAAAGCAAAGACAACTGAACCAGAAAGGCAAAGAGAGAGATGTGAAAATACGTATGTGAAATACAGCAGGTAAAGGGATCCTATCTTTTAAAAACTAGATAGCTCAAATAAGTCAATAGAGTACTAATAGACAGATGAGTAAAGATTATGAACAGACTGCAGAAGAGTAACTGCACTGACTAGCAACAGCCCAGAAAAATCAAGTATATATCGTCACCGACTAGTAATCAAATATATACTAAACTAAAGTAGCATTTAAACTGCTGTATTTCAATGAAACCAAGAGAAAAACAAATAAAAACAGCTAAAATTATAATGCTTGTCCTGGCAAGAATGCATAGAAGCAAACACATTAGTGTTCTGATGGCAGAAATGTAAATTGGTATACTACTTTGGAATATCAATTTGGTAATCTGTATCATAAGCCAAAATGTCACAGCAGCAGTCATTCTACTACTGAGAATCTATCCAGGGATGTCACCCAAATACAGAAAAATACATGCATGTGTATATTCATCAGAGTGGTCAGTGGTATCAGAAGCAAATTAAATGTCCAGCAATGTGATGTGAGCTAAGGTATTATGGCACAGTCTCTCAATGGATTAATATGTAGTTATCAAAAGTGATGATTCAAAAATGACTAAGTAACATGGTGACATGGTAAATGCTTATGACATGTTGTTACACAGGAGTGGGTAGGAAGAGAGCAGCCTCAGTTGTACCATATGAAATAGATTTCTTGGAGAAAAGAGATACAAGAGGAAGGAGGACAAGTTAGCCATCTTGAGCAGACAGAAGTTCTGACTAGAGTTTACTGCAGGCATTATCCTAGCCAACCCGCTCAGAGCTTTCAGTATGGCATTAATACCTTCTCTAAATAATCATTTTATTTTCCAGGTACATTCCTTTATTTGTTCAACATAATAAAGGGGAAGATAATATATGTCTGTCTGTCCTAGTCACATCACAACTATAGAATCGTTTCTAGATATGAAAACCCCAGTTGTCAAAAAGCCCTAAAAAACTGACATTTAAATGATAAAGGATCTTGAAACCACTTCACAAGGATAAAGGCCAAAGGTACAGTCCTGGTAGTCTAGAAAATAGACCTTTCTGGATGTGTTTAGGACTGACAATAATCCCAAGGATTATCCTGTGGGATGGGGTTAGGCTTCCTCCAGGTAGTATAGTGGGTGGGAATAATAATTTAAAAAATTATTCTCAGTGTAAGGAAGGACTATGGAATTTATGCTTTGGAAAATAATAAGCTCCCCATTACTGGTGGTATTTAAGGAGATATTATAGATTCACTGATCAGGGGTATTGCTTATACATTGATTGTCGGGGATTTAAATCTACAATCTAAGGGTCCTTCATTTATTTATTTTTTTTCAATTTCTAAATACTCTTACCAAACCCAGGAATGTTAGGGTTGGGTGTGGGTATTATAGGTCTAAACACCTATACTTCTCAATGTCACAATGAATATTTTGACACAGCCCCATTTTAAGAAAATCTAGCTTTTTTTTAAAAAACTAAAGAAGATGTATGGATGGCAAATAAACACATGAAAAGGTGGTTAACATATTAGTCATTAAGGAAATGCAAATTGAAGCCACAATGAAAACCACCACTAGACACCTCTCAGAATCGGTAACATCAAACAAATAAATAAAAACAACAACAAAAATACCAAGTGTTGGCGAGAACATGGACCAACTGGAATTCTCATATGTTTCTGGTTGTGTGCAAAATATTACAACCGATTTGGAAAACCTTTCAGCAATTTTTCATAAAGTGAGGCGTACCTACTCTGAGGTATTTAACCAAGTGAAATAAAAACAACTGGGAATGGAAAAACTGTGGTACATCCAATAAAAAGAATGAACTATTCATACAGTTAACACCATGGATAAGTTTCAAAAGCATTTATGCTCAGTGAAAGAATCCAGCTTCAAAGGCTGCATACTGCATGCTTCCATTTCTGCGACCCTTTTACAAAAAGGAAACTACAGGAACAGTAAGCAGACCAGTGTTTGCCAAGAGCTGGGGGGAGGGGGGAAGTCAACTACAAAGAGAGATGGGGGAATTTTCTTCTATATCTTAATTATGGTGGTAGTTATGTAACTGTCTATATTTGTCAAGACTGGCAGAACTCTGCTCTTAAAAGTGTGAATTTTACTGCATATAACTTACATCTCAATAAAAGAAATGGAAAAAAAAAGTATTAGGATACAAAACTTTGAGGCCTTAATAAACAAGAGCATCTTCATCCTGTGCCATCCTCCCAGAAGGCTTCCTGGTCCAGATCTGAAATTCCAGAAGGTGGGGACCTAGCCACTTGGCATACCTATGTGTACTTAACATAGGGTGGGCTTAATGCCAAAACCAGGCAGCTTCTCAAGCTGCCAGGATGTATTCATCAACTCCCATTAATCCCATTAAGAACAAGCCAATGACTTTAATTTGGATTCCTGATTGAAATATAAACTACACTCCATCTGCTTCGTAGTCTAAGCAATGATAGGCCAACACTTCTTGGAGAGGAATTCACTTAAATGCTCGAATAGGGGAATTGGGCAGCTGAATATGTTGTTGCCCAACCTCTGGTGATTAGGGAGACCTCCTTCAGTTTGAGTGTGAGAAGGGACATTTTCTTGATACGTTCATATTCATCACTTTTAGGCCCATCTGGCATTTGTGGGGGTACAGAAAGTTCACTGCATCTGTTCACACAGCTGTATGAGTACATTTCCATCATCTGTTTGTGCACTTCCACTCCAGGCTAGCAGACCTGCCCCAAGCAGTCCTGCTCATTCCTGATGTGGGCAGAAAGGAAGGTTTTCCAATCTGTGCCTAAACTCTCACATCTTAGTTGCTACTTTACTTAACTTTAAGAAAATAAATTTTTCTGGTAGGGCTGGGTACTTTACTTTGTGACCAGAGAAGGATTTTTAGAGCCTTATCAATACAGAATAGTTCCAGGGGAGAGGATACAGCTGAAGTCTGAAGTCCAAAAACCTGTGTGATGAAACAAACAATTGAAGTGATTACCACAGGTAAATAGATTCGGTCCTAGGTTGCTTCCATGTCTTGGCTATTGTAAACAGTGCTGCTATGAACATTGCAGTGCATGTATCTTTTTCAATTAGAGTTTTCTCCGGATATATTCCCAGGAGTGGGATCGTTGGATCATATGGTAACTCTTTGCTGAGTTTTTTAAGGAAACTCCATACCGTTCTCCATAGTGGCTGCACCTATATACATTTTCACCAACAGGGTAGGAGGGTTCCCTTTTCTCCACACACCCTCTCCAGCATTTATTTGTAGACTTTTTAATGATGGCCATTCTGACTGGTGTGAGGTAGTGCCTCACTGCAGTTTTGATTTGCATTTCTCTAATAATCAGCACTGTTGAGCATCTTTTCACATGCCTGTTGGCCATCTATATGTCTTCTTTGCAGAAACGTCTATTTAGATCTTCTGCCCATCATTTTTGATTGGGTTGTTTTTTTTGATATTGAGCTGTATGAACTGTCTGTATATTTTGGAAATCAATCCCTGTTGGTCGCATCATTTGCAAATATTTTCCCTTATTCTGTAGATTTTTTTGTGTCGTTTATGATTTCCTTTGCTGTGCAAAAGCTTCTAAGCTTGATTAGTCCCATTTGTTTATTTTTGCTTTTCTTTCTATTGCCTTGGGAGACTGACCTAAGAAAACACTGCCACGATTTATGTCAGAGAATGTTTTACCTATGTTCTTTTCTGTCTGTTTACATGGTTCTCTCTATTGAACTTCTGTTGGCTCTGCCATTTTGTTTCTACAATGGATTTACCAGCCTCCTCTTTTTTTTTTTTTTTTGCGGTACGCGGGCCTCTCACTGTTGTGACCTCTCCCGCCACGGAGCACAGGCTCCGGACGCGCAGGCTCAGCGGCCATGGCTCACGGGCCCAGCCGCTCTGCGGCATGTGGGATCTTCCCGGACCGGGGCACGAACCGGCGTCCCCTGCATCGGCAGGCGGACTCTCAACCACTGCGCCACCAGGGCAGCCCTACCAGCCTCCTCTTAATTGCTCTCCACCAAGATCTCATTTATTCTCCACAACATCTATTGTCTTAGTCCTTTTGGGCAGCTATAACAAAACAGACTCATTATCTTATCAACAACATTTATTTTTCACAGTTCTGGAGGCTGAAAGTCTAAGATCTGGGTGCCGGCATGGTTGGATGAAGATCATCTTCCTGTTTCACAGCCAGCACCTTCTCACTGTGTTCTCACATGGTGGAAGGGGGTAGGCATCTTTCTGGAGCCTCTTTTATACCCTGCTGACAAGTACCTCCCAAAGGCCCCACCTACTAAAACCATCATCTTTGAGGGTAAGAACTTTAACATATGAATTTGGGGGAAACACAAACATTCAGACCATAGCACTCATAGGTAAGGAAGAAGAGTGTGGAGCTCTTGTCTTTATGACCTGCCTTTCCCCTGGGCACTGCATAGAACTGGGGATGGGACCCAGTTTTCCAAGAGTGACACCAATGCTCCATTATTGGACATTGTGTGGAAGCAGAAGTCCATGGTCTTCTCAATTTGCCTCTTGCAGAATAGAACCTCCTCTCTATGAATGAACTGGGGTGGAGGTGATGGGGAGGAGTTGATGGAGGGGTGGGGCTGGAAGCATTCTCTTCCCCTAGGAGGGAGGGATGGATGAAGGGAAAACAGCCTCACCTTTTAGCCTATTGACTGAAATAGAGAATAGAGACTCTGTGACATAGGGGTGGGGGATAAAAACCCCCGCAAACAGCCTGCCTCTCCCAGGTGGACCAGTAACCCCACACTGTGAGCTGAGGAAGGGGGAGCCTCTCTCTTCTTGGGTCCAGAGTAGAGTGCCCAGGGTAGAGTTTTTTGTAACGTGGAGCTAGCAGGGAAATGGAGTGGGTCCTGGCTCAGATGCCACAGATTCTTGCTTTTCATATTGAAATTTAGTAAATTTTCTTGAATACATATTTCTTCATTTGAGTGTGTCCTTGAAACCATTTCCAGATACCTTAAGTAATCCTTTTTTGTTTTGTTTTATTTTTTTATAATTTCCACCAATAAAATATTTTTTTTGGTAGGGAAAGGGTCCACCACCCTCCTTACTCCACCATTTTAGAAGTCTTGGAATTATTTTCTTCCCACAACAAGTGTATAGTATACCAAACCAGAGAATGAGTGATGTTTTGTCCACACATGATCTCTATTTGCTTACCCTGTCACTTTAATTTTATCTATACAAACTTATATCGCTTAAGCCTGGATTTTTGAAATTCTGCTCCAAATTCACCCCTCTCCCCACGCACTGAGTTTTCATTTATCTTTCTGTTCTTTCTATGAAAATAAATACAATTGTGAGTATTTATTGACTTCTTTCAAATCACTGACTTTATTTCTCTGTACCACATTTGTATGTGCTTAGCATATGGAAGGGGCTTAATAAATATTAGTTTCCTTCCTCCCTTCATCCCTTCCTTCCTTCCTTCCTTCCTCTGCATCACTTACCTGCTATGCCTTAGGTTTAGATGCTGACCAAACCTATCTTATCTCCCTCACTAGACTATTCAGTCTCTGAGGGTAAGGATGCCCATTTTTCTTTCCCTAACTTTCCTATGAAGTTGGCACTATACTTTTCAAGTGGCAGACACTCAATACATGTCTGTTTATTGATTAATTATACTCAGCAAAATTGCCCATGCTGGAGCTCTTCTGGAAAAACGAAAGGTAGAGAGAAAGTGACAAGACAATGACCAGAATCAGATTATGTATGTTTCATAGCAGACCAAACTGTGGAGGAGGCTACTAGCAGTCTCGCTTCCTTACCTGGACTAAAACTCAGGCTGGATGATCATGGGTACATGAGAGCTGTAGGCAGTGGAAAACCTGGGGCAACAATGAGCATGTCATCACAAAATGTGAGAAAGAGTCCATCCAATGTGGGAAGAATGCACTGGCGTTGCTAAACATGAAGTCCAGGTGTTTATGGAAATCTTGCGGCAAAACTTTGCTAAGATAACAGAAGGCTGGCAGTGCCAGGTGCAGAGACCTTCCAAAAGGAGTTGATATTGACATTTGTGGGACACCAAACTCATGCCAAATGAGAGAGGTGTAAGAGTAACAGCTGAATCAAGACCAAAGTTTGCATCAAACAAGTTGGAATTTTCTCTTTAGCACAATGCAGGGTTCAGGAACACCAGACAAGTCACAGAAATATGTATGTTTATTGTATATTAAAGTAGCCAGACTCTCTGTGCTCTGTGGGTGGGCTGGGTAGAAATGACCCTGACCAGAGAGGGAGCGAGTTGGCCTCTGTGTCTGATGTTGTGTGTGGGGGCTGAGAAGCCTCAAATGTGAAATTTATGAGCACCCGAGTCTGATAATGAAGGGAGGCAAATGGAGACATATGGGCTCAGCGTGTGTGCACAAAACATCGCCCTGGCAAGGACAAGAAAAACTTTTTGATAAAAAGGTGCCTTTTAAAAATTGACTGCAAATATTACACATTAAAAAAAAGAAGCCTGTATACCATGTTCTTGGATTGGAAGAATAAATATTGTGAAAATGACTATACTACCCAAAGCAATCTACAGATTCAATGCAATCACTATCAAATTACCAGTGGCATTTGTTACAGAACTAGAATAAAAAATCTTAAAATTTGTATGGAGACAAAAAAGACCCTGAATAGCCAAAGCAGTCTTGAGGTAAAAAAACGGAGCTGGAGTAATCAGACTCCCTGACTTCAGACTATTCTACAAAGCTACAGTAATCAAGAAAATATGGTACTGGCACAAAAATAGAAATATAGATCAGTGGAACCAGATAGAAAGCCCAGAGACAAACCCACGCACCTATGGTCAACTAATCTATGACAAAGGAGGCAATGATATACAATGGAGAAAAGACAGTCTCTTCAATAAGTGGTGCTGGGGCTTCCCTGGTGGCACAGTGGTTGAGAGTCCGCCTGCCGATGCAGGGGACATGGGTTCGTGCCCTGGTCCAGGAGGATCCCACATGCCGCGGAGCAGCTGGGCCTGTGGGCCATGGCCGCTGGGCCTGTGCGTCCGGAGCCTGTGCTCAGCAACGGGAGAGGCCACGGCAGTGAGAGGCCCACGTACCTCAAAAAAAAAAAAAAAAAAAAAAAAGTGGTGCTGGGAAAACTGGACAGCTACATGTAAAAGAATGAAATTAGAACACTCCCTAACACCATACACAAAAATAAACTCAAAATGGATTACAGACCTAAATGTAAGACCGGACACTATTAAACTCTTAGAGGAAAACATAGGAAAAACACTTTTTGACATAAATCACAGCAATATCTTTTTTTGATCCACCTCCTAGAGTAATGGAAATAAAAACAAAAATAAACAAATGGGACCTAATGAAACTTAAAGGCTTTTGCACAGCAAAGGAAACCATAAACAAGACCAAAAGAGAACCCTCAGAATGGGAGAAAATATTTGCAAACGAATCAACAGACAAAGGATTAGTCTCTCAAATATATAAACAGCTCATGCAGCTCAATATTAAAGAAACAAAAAACCCAATCCAAAAATGGGCAGAAGACCTAAATAGACATTTCTCCAAAGAAGACATACAGATGGCCAAGAGGGACATGAAAAGCTGCTCAACATCACTAATTATTAGACAAATGCAAATCAAAACTTCAATGAGGTATCACCTCACATGCGTTAGAATGGGCATCATCAGAAAATCTACAAACAACAAATGCTGGAGAGGGTGTGAAGAAAAGGGAACCCTCTCACACTGTTGGTGGGAATGTATTGATACAGCCACTATGGAGAACAGTATGGAGGTGCCTTAAAAGACTAAAAATAGAATTACCATATGACCCACAATCCCACTACTGGGCATATACCCTGAGAAAACCATAATTCCAGAAGACACATGCACCCCAGTGTTCATTGCAGGACTATTTACAATAGCCAGGTCATGGAAGCAACCTAAATGCCCATCAACAGATGAATGGATAAAGAAGATGTGGTACATATATACAATGGAATATTACTCAGCCATAAAAAGGAACAAAATTGGGTCATTTGTAGAGATGTGGATGGATCTAGAGACTGTCATACAGAGTGAAGCAAGTCAGAAAGAGAAAAACAAATATCGTATATTAACGCATATATGTGGAACCTGGCGGTGTGATGTATGAACATTTTTAAGACTCTTGATCCATTAATGTCAAATTGCTTTACAAGACTTCCACATCAATTTACATTTCCATGCAGTGTATGGGAGTTCTTAGAAAGATAAATATTAAGACACAGAGAGAGTATGTATGCCAGAGTCTCTAGGTAGGAATTAATGGAATGAGCTGCTGGGTATCACCCAAGAGATGAAAGGAAATATCATCACATCAATCATTTACAAATAGAGAATATTCCTGGCATATACCTGAGTAATAAGTGCGTGCTTGTTCTTGGATAATCACCTTTATTCAAGAGCCAATTTCTATGATACTACCTCCATGACATCCTCCTACTTACTCCAGCCAAACTACGTTACTCTTCTCCTTGCAGATATTCCTTCAGAACCTTTCCTCTGACCTCTCTTCTTAAAATTAGTCCTAACCACAGTGCTGACTCAAGTTCAGGTTCATCACAGGGACTCAGAAAATGTTTGCTGAATTTAATTTCTATGTCCAAAGTCCACGGGAATATGAAAAGAATGGAATCAAGAAGAAAGATGAGCTGCACATAACTATGGAGAGACAGGATGAAGTTAATGAATCAGTTTATTGTGCAAGGTTGGCTTTCTCTTTGGTCATGATGAGGAAACTACTGGCATCAGGATTTTCTGAAGCCTTTGGGGAGGAGAGCAGAGAACTGGTATAGACTGAGATCATCCCACATGTGGGGATATAAGAGATTGAGTAATTCATATCTTGAGAAATGTGCTGATGTCTGTGTACTGTGATAGGGTCTCATGGGGGTCTCCTGTAGGGAGTGTTAGGGATGGAGGTGGGGAGAGCGGTTCTTAAAGGGAATGGGGACTCCAGCTATCTCAATTGCCCTTGGAGGAAGTCATCTTGAGTAGGAAAGAACCAGGGTGAGAAAATCTCATTTCTGTAGAGGCGTTCAGTGTGGCCTGTGTCCAAAGGAGGGGACGAATAGACTGTACTTCTTTCTGCTATAATCAGATCTTCAACGCAACCTTCATGCACTTGCTGGCCATGTCTATGCAGCCCTTTGTGGATTTCAGGGAAGGGGCTTATCCTAGGACCAGAGGACAGGAAGGTAGAAGAACACAGAGTGGCGGCATGCATAGAGTCACCATCCAATGCACAGCTTTTCCCAGGCAAATGGGGACTTCTTAAGGGTCACTGCCAGAGAGTGAGCTGAGGTCAGCTAAATGAGGAGGTGCAGAAAAGATCAGAGGACCTGATCCTAAGCACACCTGAAGCATCACCTTGGGGACCAGTCAAGATGAGCTCATGATTGCATTCTGCACAGCCAGTTTCCAAACACAAAGGGTGGAAGGAGCTATGTCCATTCTAACTCATGTCACACAGCAACACAACAGGGACAAGATGACTTCCTCTGCTCGGGTTTTTCTTCTCCTCCTGCTACAGAACTTACACATATGTAGACTCAGTAATTTCTCAGTCACCCTATATAGTCAATGGTTATTCATACATTTTTCAAGAGATGATATATATAATTTATATTAAACATAGGTATTAAATTCTGGTTCAGGAAAGTCAGAATCTGGACATCTATAAAGAAAAGTTCAAAGGAAAAAAGAATAAAAAGGTTAAAGAGGGAGAAATTGATCCTTTTCTTTACCAAAAAAAAGTAAAACATAAAACCTATGAAATCAGTTAGCCAAGGTGTTGGAGATGTAAAGATACTGGAGATCCAAACATACTTACAAAGTAAAGGGCAGGCATTTTATTAGAAGGTTTATAAATAGCCTTTGGGTATGGGGATATGATTACAAGTGATTGAATCATTTTCTTTAGTGTTGATTTGATACATTCACTGCTACTTAAATATGTTTGAAATTAAAGCGGGTTAGCTAGGAATGGAAAGACAAAGGCAAACTTGGAGAACAAAGAATTTCCAAGGTACCAGAAAAACTGAATCTTTTAAGTGTGAGTGTGTGTGTGTGGGGAGTGGAGGTTATCCACTCAGAGTGAAAATCCCACCTTAGGGAGATTAGAAGGAGAAAACCTGAAAAAAACAAAGCTCCCAAAATACAGAGTTCATAAAAATTTTGATAAACAACATCTATCGTATAGTTTACACTATTGAGAGAAGAAACTTACATGTGTAATGTAAAAATAGCTTTTTTAAATAAAAAACATTACAGGATGCAACTAAATGCCATAAACGTACACAAAATGTATAAAATTAGAGAAGTTGCTATCATTATTAGCATCATTTAGGTAAACTACTACAAATCCTTCCATCAGGAGAGCAGCCTTCATCTCTGCATGTACAAATGCCACCAATCTCTGTTATACTCCAAATCAAAGACTGCCTCTTCCCTGATCAACAGTGCTTTATATTTCTATGTCACTTAATTATGATAGCTTCTTTTAGACAGATTTAGTGCCTCCTCTAGAGATCCCTACTTTGGAGTTTTCACGTTTAGTGGATATTTGCTAAATGCATGCAGGAGAAAACCTTGTCATTTCAGCGTTCTTTATGAATTTTAGTTTCAGTAATATAACAGTTGTGAAAGTAAAGTCCCATTTGCGCATTTATACCAAAGTAGAATTACCTCAGTCTCCCTTCAACTTCAATATTTGATAGCCCCATGAATCAAAGGGAAAATAAATAGCCCCACTGGTGAGCTTTGATTGACACAGCCCATCTATTCTGGGCAAAGTTCTGTGCTCAGCATGGGGATGGCTGAATCAATAGAACACTAAAGCCTCAAACCCATCTTGGAGATGTTTGAATGCCCGAATGGAAATGTTGACCTTTTCTTGCTGGAAACTCACTCCTCCATTTAATGAAGTTGCAGCTGCAAAGAAAAGTGCGTGGTCAGCTGGAGTCAGAAAATAATTTCGCAGTGATTGGATGTTGATCATTCCTGACATCAAATCCCCTACCCTGATGCTGTTACTCTAGGCCCTCATTAGAGGGCATAACATGGAATGGTCTGGTCTCCAGCTCCTCTCTGAAGCAGAGCCAAGAGAAACGAGATTTCAGGAAGACTGGCCAAGGGACAAGCCACCCATACATTCTCCGAGGGACTCCAGGGTGGATCAAACAAGACATTGAAAAGCTATCACCTGAAAGGTTTCAAAGGAGAAAAGAACAGTAATGTAAAATTCTGGCTTCCCTCCACTTTCTAGGAAGAGGAAAGGTGATATGTTCCTGGAAGACAGAGATCTTAGAAAAGGATGCTGAGGACACAGTTTTCCTTGGGCTCAAGGTGAGGTCCAGGGATTTTTCAGTGAAAGCCTTGACATTTTGGGGGAAACCAGTTTTCCTCAATACCCTTAGGATGAAGGATGTGGTCTTTTGAAAAAGAGACAGTGCACTTTGAGTTCCTAACAATGAGGATATCAGAACAGGTGCCAGTTTCTCTGTCTCATAAATGCTGAGTTTGTCACTCAGTGGGAAAGACTGGTCCCTGTGATGCCTTTGAGTCATATCTGAACAGAGAGATAAGAACTTTCCTCCTTGACTTTAGAAGACACAAATAGAGCCTAAGGTCAGAAAGGGTCAGGAAACTGGAGGTAGTTAGATCTCAAGAGTGTTGTTTTGTTTGTTTGCTTTTAAACGGTCAGACCAGAATGGACTGAGCTCCCTTTGGAGGAAGAGGCATGAGCTCATATCCTCAGAGGTGTCCAGACATGTGTATTCAGAAAGACTTCTCTGCAATGTTGGCAAGATATTAAAGATGCCTGTGAGCAAGGAATGGATGGGGCAGTGTCTTGGGTGTCCTTTAAGGCTCATTTTGATCCCCAGAGTCTGAAACTTCATTTTATCACCTGTAAAGTGGGAATTTAGAAATATCCCACCCTCATAGAGAGCTCATGAGAATTGAACATGCCTAACACTGCACACCTATGGCAGGACCTTAATTAAATTCGGTTCTCTCCTAGATAATTCAGCTCCAACCCAAGCTTCACTGTTCCTGGAGTTGTGATTAACATTTTAAATACGTATCATGCTCCAAGGTGTCCATCTGCAATGTCTCAGGAAGAAGAAGTTTTAATAAGTACACATGCTTACAATGGTGATATGCTGACATTTAAAAGCAATAATATTTGAACTGAGCAAGGAAAAAGGCTGGCACCCCAACGTGACTGCCTTGCGTAATTGCCTCGACCCTTTTCTTGTTATGAGGCATGATTATGCACCCAAGCTCAGTGTGGCACTGCACGCTTTGTTTGCAGGTGAAATCTAAATCCAATGCCACTCATTGATTTGCTATTGCCCTGCTTGTTTAATGTCGCTGTCAGAAAGTGGAAATGAAAATCTCGTGATTTTTCTCGAAAACACTCATACCCAGACCTCTGGGAGGTAAGAAACTCAGTCTAAAAGGAGCAGTATCAAAATTACGTCCTCAGTAGAGACACAAGGTAATCACCTTTTTTTCTTTGATTCCTAATGGGCGGCTGTGAGTGTTAGGAAATTTCACTAAGTGTTCAAAAAAGCCATTTGCTTAACATGTCTTTAGTCCATAAGTTAATGTACATATTTAATCTAGTCCGAAATAAAACATCAAAAGGAAATTCTCTGCAACAAAGTAAAATTATTATAAAATATATTTGGGCATATACATGTCAAGTAATGGCTTAATGAATTAGCAGATGCTAGCTCTTTTGGGTATAAAACTATATCATACAGCAGCAAAAATAACACAGCATGGTGCTTGTACAAAATCAGACAAATGGATCAATGAGACAGAAGGGAAAACCTATATGTGTAGGTACCCATATAACTTGTAAAATTGTAGCATTATATAATTGGAAAGAAGGGACCATTTTATAAATGATGTTTGTAAAATTAGCTAATTTTTGAGGGAATGAAAATTTCAACAAATCCTTTGCACCTATATACTAGTATAAATTCCCAATGGATAAAGGACTTACATATAATCTAAGCACAGAAAATGAAAATAAAATCAACCCTTTATGAGAAAATACTTATACATTTTGAAGTAATATAATCTTAAAGGAAAAATCCAACAGTTTTTTCTCCCATAAAATGAAAATGTTCTCTACAGTAAAGTAAAACAAACAAATTTAAGTCAGATTTAGAAAAAAAGGCTAAAATCATCAGCAGTGATGATGATATCTAAAATACCTGTTGAATTTACACATATTGATAATAAAACAATTCCAGATTATAATATATATTAGTACAGAAAAATTCTCAAGTAAGGAAGAACAAATTGTAATCAGAAATGAGGATACAGATGGAATGTTTTCATCTGCTGTATAATCAAAAACAGAAAAATGGACTAATTTGGCATTTTACTTTTGTGGTGAACTAGCAAATTGTTATGCTATGTCGGGGGGCAATGAAGATTGATAGAAACCTTTTGGACATTAACATAAAAACATCCAGAATCATGAAAATATTCAAGCCATTTGAAAGCGCTAACCAAAGAATTAATATTAGGGAAGTTATTCAATGGCAAACCATCTGTCTGATAAAGGGTTAATATCCAAAGTATATAAAGAACTCATACAACTCAATAACAAAAAACAAACAATCTGATTAAAAAATGGGCAGAGAAACTGAATAGACATTTCTCCAAAGAAGACATATAAATGGCCAACAGGAATATGAAAAGATGTTCAACATCACTAATCATCAAGGAAATGCAAGTCAAAACCCCAATGATCTATAACCTCACACCTGTCAGAATGGCTATCATCAAGAAGACATGAGATAATAAGTAGTGCTGCTGAGGATGTGAAGAAAAGAGAACCCTTGTGCACTGTTGGTGGGAATGTAAATCAGTTCAGACACTATGAAAAACAGTATGGAGGTTCCCCCCAAAGTTAAAAGTAGAATTACTACATAATCCAGTAATCCCAAAGGTAATAGAAACAGGATATCAAAAATCTGTTTTCGCCCCATGTTTATTACAGCATTATTCATAATAGCCAAGATATGGAAACTACCTAAATGTTTGTCGATGGCTGAATGAACAAAGAAGATGTGAAATACACACACACACACACACACACACACGTATGCAATAGGATATTATTCAACCATGAGAAAGACAGAAATCCTGCCATTTATAACAAAATGGATAGACCTTGAGGACACTATGCTAAGTGAGATAAGTCAGACAGAAAAAGACAAATACTGTATCACTTATATTCGGAATCTAAAAAAGCTAAGCTTGCAGAAACAGAAAGTAGAATGGTGGTTTCCAGAGGCTGGGGGTGGGGGAATTGGGGAGATGTTGACCAAAGGGTATAAAAATACCATTAGAAATGAATAAGTTCTCTAGATATAATGCAGAGCATTGCGATTATGGTCAACAATACTGTATTATATACTTCAAAGTTGCTAAAAGACTAGATCTTAAATGTTTTCAACACAAAATGCAATGATAATTATGCCATGACAGAGGTGTTAGCTAACTAGCTAAGGCTACTGTGCTAATCATATTACAATATATAAATGTATCAAATCAACACACTGCAAACCTTAAACTTACACAATGTTATGTGTCAATTATATCTCAATAAAATAAAATAAAAAAGAGTATGTTGTAAAGGATAAAAACTTTTTTTAAATCTCAAGATATCCTTTGGAGCATTGTCTGAAGCTTGAAAAGAAAAATGAGGGAGACGATAGAAGAAAATTTACAATAGTGTCCAGTTTAGAAGTAGGCTTAGGTCAAGCCACTGAGTATATGTGTATGGGGGGAGGGTGTGAGGGGAAGCATTTCCATCACCGACACTCTGAAATGCTTGCCACAATTTTTGGAAAGAGTCTTTGGAATTAAAGGATACAGTCTAATGATTTTCAGCCATGGCTACACAGCAGTAGCAACTAGGAAAGTTTAAAAAAACAAATACTGACTCCTGGGTCCAACACCCCACCAATTAAGTCAGAATTTCTTGGAGTTGAAGACCAGGTTTCTGTTACCTTTAAAGTTCACCAAGTCATTATAATGTGGAGACAAGATTAAGATCCTTATGTCAAAAAAGCATTTTAACATCAGCTCTCTTATAGCATTCCAGGAATACATAGTTTTCTGTTTCTTTCCTTTTCTTTTTTTTTCTGTTTCTATCCTAAACAAGCATAGAGACAAAGCCAGACTACCTCAGGCCTCAGTAAAATTGAGTAAGAGAAAATATTTACTACTGTTTACTTATGTATTTAATGTATTTATTTACATACTTACATGTTTACACTCTTTTAAAATTAATATTTTATCTGAGTATATGACTTATGGTTATAAAATGTTCTCATTATAAAATTAATTCAGGTTCATATTGAAATTTTAAAGGAACATGAACATAAAACTCAATACCACCTTAATTTACAGCTCAAAGAAACAACTACAAGTTTTTTGCTGGATTTTTTTCCCCACTCTCCTTATGCATGAGTTTGTATGAATTTTTTACAGTTAAGATTATACTATGTATAAAGTTTTAATGGTATGTTTTCCTATCAAGTCCTGTATTTTTGTTTTTCCCATATTAATAAAAAAATCTCAGGATATCATTTGAATTGTTTCTAATTATTTGCTTGCTAGATTTTCTTTTTCTTTCCTTCTTTCTTCCTTCCTTCCTTTCTTTCTTTCCTTTCTTTCTTCCTTTCTTTCTTTTTCTTTCTTTCTTTCTTTCTTTCTTTCTTTCTTTCTTTCTTTCTTTCTTTCTTTCTTTCTTTCTTTCTTTCTTTCTTTTTCTTTCTCTCTCTCTCTTTTTTTTCTTTCTTTCCTTCCTTCCTTCTGCTGCACCGGTTCTTAGTTGTGGCATGTGGGATATTTAGTTGTGGCAGGCGGACCTCTGAGTTGTGGCATGCAGACTTTTAGTTGCGACATGCATGCAGGATCTAGTTTTCCGACCATGGATTGAACCCAGGCCCTCTGCATTGGGAGCGAGGAGTCTTATGTACTGGACCACCAGGGAAGTCCCTAGATATTTTTAATTAGAAAAAATTTAATTGTGTGAGGAGGGATAATGAAGTTGCCTGGCTTGTATATGGTTCCATATGAATTATAATAACAATATTTAATCATATCTGCCCTCGGAGAAGTTGTGAGGCTCAAATGAGATGAAGCATGTAAATTCCTTAGCATAATCTCTGTCATTTAGTAGCAGGTAAATAGGTGATTAGAGTGATAGGGCATCTTTTGTTCTATTATTTGGTTTTAGTCCTGGGTTCCTAAAATAACTTCAGATCCAGAAAGGTGAAATGGGTGTTTTGTGTTATTCATAACAATCCCCCTTCAACTATACCTGAGTTTATGTTAATAAGGTGATTTTTGGAAAGCCCCTAGATAACTACAGGATGGGAGCTGGTTGCCAGGGGAACCAACCAGGTGATTAAAGGGTTGGAACTTTTAGTCCAGTCTGGACCTTCTGAGAGGGGAGAGGGGCTGGAGACTGATTCAATCACCAATGGCCAATGGTACTTAAATCATATGTACAATACAAAATGAAGCCTCCATGTAAGTCCCTTATGTACAGATTCAGAGAGCTTTAAGGTTGGTGAACACATGGAAGTATTTGGAGGATGACAGCATGGGAGCTCTGTGATCCTTCCCACATACCTTGCCCTATGCATCTAATCCTCAGGCTGTTCCTGAGTTGTATCCTTTTATAATGAACCCATAACTTAGTAAGTAAACTGTCTTCCTGAATGCTGTGAGCTATGCTAGCAAACTATCAAACCCTAAAAGGGGGTTGTGGGAAACTCGGATTAATAGCCAGTGGGTCAGAAGAACAGGTTACCACCTGGACTTGCAACTGGCATCTGCAGTGGGGTCAGTCTTGTGGAACTGAGCCCTTGACCTGTGGGATCGGATGCTACCTCTAGGTAGAGAGCGTCCAATTTGCGTAAAAGTGTAGGACACCCTGCTGACGTCTGAGAATTACTTGGTGTGGGGCATCCCACACACATTTAGTGACCAGCAGGGTCAGAAATGTTCTGGAAGTAGAATGTGAGAGTAAAGAAGAAACAAAGTTCTTTCTTCTTCAGGATATTTATCCAATGATTCATTTAGTATAAATTCCTAAGGGTGATAGGCACAGAGCATGGTTAAAAATTTTTCAAACATGTCATTAACGAGTAAGGTGGTGCTAGGTTTTGTTCCTATATAGTACATGAGGGTTCCAGTTTCCAAAACTCTTACTGGCACTGGGTATTATGTCTCTTATTCATTCATTCATTCATTCATATTTGCCAAACTGATAGTCAAATTATATATCGCAAATTTTCATGCATTTGATTGCAGGGAACCTGAGACTAATTTACAGGCTTATTGGACAATGTGTTTTTTTCTTTTATGTTCAGAGTATCTGTGTTTCTCCTAACCATACCATGTTGCTTTTCAAAATCTTAATTTCTCATTTCCATTGCTGTGTTGCCACCAGAATCTTCAGACTCTGTATTCATAATGACAACAACAGCAGAAGGCTCTCAGTTGTACCTTTGGAAGGAGTGACAAGTATCTAAGTATACTGCAAGGCAGTAAGGATGCCTGAGGTAGCCAAGTGTCTGATTCGTGGCTTTGCATTTCCAGCCTTGGAATCCCTTTTGCTGGTAAGCCGCAGTCCCCTGGGAAGAGAAAGCTTGTCTGCTGTGCTTCCTGTCTGGCAGCTGTGTGGGTGTTGGCTCAGCTCCCTGCAGAACTCCCCAAGGATCAGGGCTCCTCCTTTCTTAGCTGGCTACCACTTTTAGGGGAGGAGAGGCTGGGATGGGAAGAATGGGGGTGCCTTCTGCTTTGGTCAGACAAGGTGCATCAGAAGGAATGAGTCTGAGCCTCCAGCACTCATCGAGGGTGAATGGGGGAGAAAGTCGTCAAGACCATTCAAGACAGATGGGCTAAGACAGCATGCTTACAGAGAGGATGCTGGGCTACCAAGTAGGTGATGCTGGGCTTTATAAATGTCATCATTTTGCCTTTGTACCTGGTTGGCAAGAGGTGTGTATTATAGTCACCGATTATAGATCATGAAACTAAGCCTTCAGTTTCAGCTATTTCTTCTTATCATGATTCTGGTTCCATCTGGCTTTTGACCATCTTTTCTCTCCAAATCCTAGCAGATTTAGAGTCCTATGTGGAATTCACTGGCATCTTCCTCTTGTGTGTGAGATAGCACCTGCCTCCCTACCCATGCTTTCAGCCCATGGGGGCAGGAGCCAGGGGTTATTCTCAAGCCAGAAGCAGCAGGATCACAGGATGGCTTGGCTGTGGTCTGTGCCATTTCTCCCAGAGGATGTATCAGAAGTACGCTCACTACCTTCCTGTGCAGTGGGGCTTGATGGTACAGTAAAAAATTATACACTTGTTCCCTTAAGCTTTTATATCACCCCTTGCGTCTTCTTAAGAAGTTTTCTTGCTGTCTCTTGGTCTTTGATCAGGGAGCTCAGAACACTCAAAATGCAGCTAACTTTGCTACCTTCACAAGGTTGTCTAGCACTAAGGGAGGGTCAGCTGGGATGGTGACCACTCAGCCAAAAATAAAAGAATTATTCAAAAACAAGATCAAGACACATTTAGTTGTTTGGTTTAAACTATCTGCTACTATAATTTGTCAAGTGCCTGTTTTCTTTGAGCAAAACCACATCCTAATATCAATCTCTGCTTTTCCGTATCTTATATGGCATATACAAGAGAGTATGTTCTGTTTTTTGGGGGGTGGATAATAAGTATTCTGAGTTCCTTTCTGCTACCAAAATTATCCCATTGTATTAAAATCTGCCCCTCTACTTGCCTGTCTCTTCCAATAAACTTTGAACCTCTCCGGCAGACACTAAATTGTTTTGATCATTGTAACTCCAGCTTCCCATGCAGTGCCCAATCTGTACATAAATAATTACTGAATGATGAATGAGTGAATGAATGAATGCTTAGATATTGCTTTGAGTTCCAGTCCTCTAGCAATAAAGTTAAGGGTCAGCTTTTTCTCCCTCTGACAAATATGTAAACTCAGACAAAATATCGGAGAAATTTATAGCTAAGGAGGGACCTTTAAGAAATCCTATGATCCAGACATTGTTTTTCCCTAGATGTCTAAGATTATGACAAAAATAGTCTAAAGTCACAGGGTGCATTCAAGCAATAGTTAGGCAGCTAGATGGATAGATACTATGCTCTATATACCTGTATCAACACACATGTCTATAAATCTAAACATACCTGTTTATACATATCTGTGTGTTCATGTGCACATATATATATGTATACACACACATACAAAAATATATTTTTTTAAACTGGCTCACTTTTTTTTAAATAAATTTATTTATTTTATTTTATTTTCATTTTTGGCTGTGTTGGGTCTTCATTGCTGCACACGGGCTCTCTCTAGCTGCGGCGAGCGGGGGCCACTCCTCATTGCGGTGCGTTGGGCTTCTCATTGTGGTGGCCTCTCTTGTTGTGGAGCACAGGCTCTAGGTGTATGGGCTTCAGTAGTTCCGGCACGCAGGCTCAGTAGTTGTGGCTCAAGAGCTCAGGCTCAGTAGTTGTGGCACACGGGCTTAGCTGCTCCGCGACATGTGGGATCCTCCTGGACCAGGGCTCAAACCCGTGTCCCCTGCATTGATGGGTGGATTCCTAACCACTGCGCCACCAGGGAAGCCCTAAACTGGCTCACTTTTAAAGAATACTCACTGGATGCTAACCTTCCACACCCCTCGCACCCCCCCCCCACACACACACACTGACAAACTTCTGAGGATCACTGATTTGAGAGACTAGCTTGAAGATACTAGGACAGATGCCATGGAGCCAACCAGAGGCCCATTGTGATAATCCAAGCTGACAGGGACAAAGCCCTAGGCTCAGGCGGCATGGAGAGAAGGGCTCTGATTGGGGTGCAGCCAGCAGGGGGTGACTATTCAGGAGATAAAACCAAGGAGACAACATTCTTGTTCCTCCTCTTCTGAGAGTGGATCGTGCCTTGAGTTTGTCTGTGGTAGCACTGTTCCTGGCCTGAGATGTTCTTTTTTTTTTTTGCGGTACGCAGGCCTCTCACTGCTGTGGCCTCTCCCATTGCGGAGCACAGGCTCTGGACGTGCAGGCTCAGCGGCCATGGCACACGGGCACAGCTGCTCCGCGGCATGTGGGATCTTCCTGGACCAGGGCACGAACCCGTGTCCCCTGCATCGGCAGGTGGACTCTCAACCACTGCGCCACCAGGGAAGCCCCCTGAGATGTTCTTTTTAAGTGAAAGACCAGAAGGGCCTTCCTTGGTGAGGACACATACCAGGGAGAATATTGTTTCCAGCTCTTGAAAACTTAGAGCTGCAATTTATCAAAAAGTCCCAGAATTTGAGGTGTTCCTGCATTGAGCAGATGACCCCTCCTCCTCCTGCCCCAAGTAAGAAGACCCAAAGGCTGGTGACACAAAACAGTCCTTCCTCTGACAAATGGAATCATGCATTCCGGAACAAATCCCCAGGCGCCTTCTGCCTCACTTATCTGTGGAGTTTTCCTCTTGTCTCTGCTCTCCCCTTTAACTCCATCTGTCTTGTCTGTTGTTTGCCTCTGAGTACCATAGGATGATATTTTGCTCTCTTCTGGCCTTTGCAGGCAAACACACTGCCCCAGAGGAAACTCTGGCCTTGGGCTTTGCAGTAGACCTGCCGATATTCTTGACCTTGACCTCACTCCTCTGAAGCAGGGCTTTCTGGCAGCCTTGTCTAGGCTCTTATCTTTCCTGTCCCTGGAGGGGAGTCAGAATGTCCCAAGGAATCATTAATCAAGGGCCCCATCTGACATCAGCTCTTTAGAAGCTCTTGGTGCCTTGAGGGCATCTGGAGGTCTAGGCAGACCTCACCCAGCAGCTTTTATCCACAGACCCTTCCCAGAGCAGTGAGCTGATTGATGGCAAAATGGAGAATTAAACACCTATGTGTGGAAGACCAGAAAGGCACAGAAAGAAAGGCGTTTAAGTGCACGTGCGTCCTGGAGGAACATTATCCGTATCAGCACGGTGGTTTCTCTGAATAACGCCCATTTCCTCTCATGTTTACTCACCTGTAAGGAAAATCACCCCAATGTAACATCAGTCCTGCTTTGTCAAATCATATTAGGAAATTGAGCTGCTTCTCCATCCAAAGAATTGCAAAAGACCTGGGATCTCTTTCTCTTCCTTTAAGATGTGTTCAAGTACTATCCTTTACAGTTTGTTTCCTGACAACTTCTCCCACCCCAACTCTGCAATGAATCTCTACTCCCAGAAATAGTTGAGACCCAGCCACCACACTTCAGAGAATACTCTGGGGGTTAGGGGAGGGAGGATGATATCCCCTTTGTCTTATTGAGTATGTGTCGTGATCAAAAGGGGCCACACTCATGCTGGGTGAGGTTGGAAATGGAGAAGCAAGATTCATCAAAATAGGGGCAAGAACTTCGAACAATGTCAGAAACAAATCAAATGCACTGTCTTGGCAGGTAATGGGATTTCCTGTATTTGGAGGTTTTCAGAAAATGTTAGACAGCTGTCTTAACAACAGTGGAGGAGTCAAGGTTATGGTACGGAGCCATGTGCTTTGAAGGGCTCTTCAAAATCTAAGACGCTAGGAGTTTCTTCTGCACTTTTCACACTTCCCAGCTTTCTCCCCATAATATTTTAGAATCAATATTCTATATTTTAGGCTCAAATCTCTTACAATGACGGCACATGTTTTCTTCATAGAATCTTGACCAATGGACACAATTATTCCGTAATGTAGAACACTTGTTTTTGCTTCCATTCCTCAGATGAAGTCCCCAAATAGGTCTATGGGATCAGATACCTAATTCTTCATGCTTCTAAAGTGGTTTAGAAAAGTTACCTGCAAACTTAAATAGCTGCATTGTTCTAAGTAGAGAAGTAAGTTACCTACTTTTTATGATTGGAGAGTTCTTAAGTGTGAGAAGAACTTTTCTAATGAAATGCCAGCGTTCTTAGTATACTGGTAGAGAGTGAGGATACCTTCAGATCCCCAGGTGCCCCTATCCTCTACCTCTTTTTCTCACTGTTTCTGTCAGTCTGTCTATCTCTCTTTCTCTCTGTTAAACTGTACCATTCCCCTGAATATATGATACAAGTGCAGATGTCGTGAGTACCTTGTACAGCCCAGGATACTATGGGAGGAGCCAATCAGAGAACAGGCAAGTTATTGGGGAAGCATTTTGGATTTGGAGCAACACGATGCTTGAGCGCAGGATTTGAAGTCTGTTAGATAAATACCAATAGATCCTGTCTCAAGGATCTATTGAAATTATTGTAGGATCTACCGGTATTTATCAGTATTGACCTGTTGGAAGCAATAGGTATTATTAATTCCATTTTATTAATGAGGTATTCATTAATTCAGATTCAGAGCTATAGAGGTCAAACCAGAATTAAAACTTATTAGCAGACTATAAGTACTGATTTATTATTAATTATTAAGATAATAACTATCATAAGACAAAAACCACAGATGATATTTTTTTTTCAACTAAACGGTCCATTGGTTTTATAAATTTGATAGAGGGGTGAGCTATTTCATAGGAACTGAACTTATGGAACTGACATATATAGAGAAGAAGTAGAAAGGAGTCACATGTTTAGGTAGAGCAGTTTTGAAACCCAGTAATTCTCAGTGGTGGACATGGTGAGCTGGTGACATAATTAGGTCTAAACTACAAGGTTGAAAGGGATTCTTGCTGGTAGAATTTGATTTTTACATATTTAAAATGTCAGAGGGGTTTGAGGACACTAAAGAGCTTAGCTCTCTCTGGATAAAGATTTACTCTTATGGGCTTAGTTTCATGATGTGGCCAGATGGCCTAATAGGTTGAGGGATCCTGGGCAAGTAGGTGAAGAAAGTCATAGTGGTCATACACTATACACTAGGCACTCTGCTTGGGTCTTACATGTGTTTCCTTGTACCTTTACCACAACTTGAGAAGCAGATGCTATTTTTGTGAAGCTTTTTCTATTTTCAGGAAGCATCATATTTTAGAGCAAAGAATGTTCTCAAAATTGCTAGCTGTTTTGTGACATGTGCCATGCTTTATCTGCCCTAAAATGCTTCCATTGAGTATCCTTGCCTTGATCTACTGAAGTTTGGTTCATTCTAGCCAAAGCCTCAGTGACTCCATAGTCTGTGAGTGATCTTTATCTCCTTTTATCCTTTGCATTTTAAGATAGACTTCATCATTCTTATCAGATTATGTGCACAAACACACACACTATAGAACTAATCACATTGCATTGTAACTGTCGATTTATGAGTCTTTCCATTTCCTGAGAGTACAAACAAGGTCTCAATCATCTTTGTATCCCCAGCTCTTAGCATAGTTGTTATACAGAGGATGTATTCAAATTGTTGAATGGATGAATTTATAATTGAATTTTAACTTTTTTTTTTGGATTGTCTCAGCGAAGATGATCTTTAGTGTCAGGCATAGGTAGTACTGGGTGAAGAATAACAGGATTACAAGGTCCACCATTCCACCCCAGGGTGAGATGATCCTTTTGTTTTGTTTTAGAATCTTCTTTTAAGGAAGCAATTTCAGATTAATGGAATGCTTTTCTGCCAACTTGTATAAATCATAAAAGAAATCAGAATAATTTATAAAATTTTCATTCCAGCACTAACCAGTCATTTTCAAAGCAATCAAACATGAAGGCATTTCTTGATGATAATGAGTGTGGGTGAAGTGGGAAAACTGGGTTTCTGTAACTCAGGCTTTCTCCAGGATAGAGTAGTATCACCCTTCTCGGAAACTACATCATCATCGTTATTATGGGGGTCCCCTTGAGAGATCAGCCCTATTCACACACATGCATTATGGAGGGTCTACTCCATCCTGCTGTCAGATGGGCTCCTAGTTAGCTATTTCAGGCTTAGCGAAAATAGCTCTTTGATGTGTGATCTCATACATAAATGGCTATTTATGCTGGGCTTTCCTCTATCCCAACCCATCAAACCACACTCCTTAGAGATTGCTTATTGAGTTTTAATGTATTATCGAAGCAGAAGTTATCACGTGGCAATGGAATTTTCCTCCACATGCTGCTGTCTGTCATAATATATAGTCTTTCCTCTACTACATATCAAGCTACTCAGATACATATGACTGCATTATATCAGCCTTTGTCTTTCTTAAAGAGTTCTGAGACAAAGGATACATTTGGAAGAGAAATACTTTTACTCTTTTTTGGAAAACGTCTCTGAATTCAAATGTGGGTAACAGGAATGACCAGGAGTTTGGTTTCTTCTCTTCTCTTGCTGGAGTGTCTAATCAAATAGACCACATTGGACATTTCTGTTATAGAATCACAAATGTGGTCCTATTAATGCAGGGATAATTCAGAAAGCTTTGCAGTCCTGATCAGTCCTGGTATTTGATCTTGACTCTACCTCCAATCCTAACAATGACTTGTATATAATATGTTTAATAAGTTATAAGTGATACTATCACTGTTGTCAGACCATGTCTTGGTGACATGACCACAAGTCTCAGGCACTCCATACTAGTCCTGTCTTACATGCTGGCCCCTCAGAGATGATTTCTTCTACTTGGATCCTATTATCGGCTGTTGTAGTGGAGCTGAGCTCTTTGAACTCATGTTCTATATTGCAATGGACAAAGTGCTTTATATCATATGGCTTTTGCCTATCTCTTCAGTGTCAACTATAACTTTTCCCTTCTCCTAGTTTGTATACCACCCTAGAGAAGTACCTATAGACAGAACGATCTTAGACAATTTACTTAACTTCTCTGAGCCTCCTTGCCTGTAAGGTGGCAGTGATCATGGTACCCATCTATGGGTTGTTGGAAGACTAGTTGAATTCATGCACACAAGGTACTTATGAGCATTTCAAGCCTATCTACAGTACGAAGAGGCTGACTGGATACAGAGAGGTCAGGTAGGAGTAAATTGTAATAGAGGTAACGAGAGTTCAGAGTGGAGCAGTGACAACAATGAAAACGCCTAACATGTTTTGGCAGTTTTACATTCCAGGTACAGAACCAAGCATTTTATCTGAATTGACACCCTTAGTCCTTGGGAGACCCTGAGATGTAGGTATCCCTATTTTGAAAATGAGGAGTCTATGTTTCAGAAAGAGAAAAAACAAAACAAGACAAAAATCCCTTTTGGTTGGTAGAACCGGGATTTGATCACCATTTATGTGAAGCAAAATACTAACCTATTCTTGAAATAGAAAAGAAACAGAAAAATAAGTTTGCATTGTGCTCATTATTTATAAAATGCTTTCAAACATTTTGTCTAACATGCTTCCAAAGCATATAGCAAAATCACAAAGAACCATATTTAAAGTCTGATATAAACAGGAATATTATGATTCAAAGAGAAAGAATTGAAAACTAGGGGAAACGGTTCATTCAGGCAATGAAGTACCATGCAGCCATTCAAAAAAAAAAGACGAAGCCTATTTTGATGTTGGAAAACGTGCTCTGCATGTTTTGAGTTACTGAGTGATACAAGCAGTGTAGGGAGCAGCACGCATGGTGTGATGCCATGTTTATGAATGAGCACACGTTTTTTCCATAATCAGAAAAAATAATTTAACTATTTAAATTTGAAAATCAAAATAAACTCCTTTCCCCACACTGGCCAAAACAAAACCAAATTCCCCATTATATTAGTTTCTAATGACTGTCTCCTCTACTAACCTGTAAACTCCATGAGGGCCATGGTCATGTCTTTCTATCACTTTATCCCAGCACTTAGTACAGGGACTGGCATAGGGTGTATTTTCAAAAGGAAAAGGTTTTGTTTGTGTTAATAATGGATGTGTGCATATACAATGTTATGTGTAGTAGAAACCTAGTAGTTTAGATGCATCTCTCCTCAGTTTTCCCAGCTGTAAAATGCCAGATAAAAGTTTTTCATTCACTAGTCTGTAGTTGGTAGGAAACTTTTGCGCATCTGATAATCTTTTACTTTTGAAGTTTCTTCTTAAAACAAATAAACAAATTATCCATAGTCCTGAGTTCCCATCTACTCCCCATCACAGAGAATAAGCTTTGCTATTGCTCCAACACAGAGGACAGAGCTGGAGGTCCCAGCTCTCTGGGGCAAAGGGTACCACGTTTTCCCTTTGCTTCCCACTTGTGATGAGAGTGTCACTGGAGCCCCACGTCATCAAGTTTCAGCATTTATAGCGGTCTTGGTCTTGCCCAACTGAACCTTTTCCTAGCTGTCTGATAATGCTCTTCCTTACCCACTCATTTAATCCATCTCCCACTTCCAAAGAGGAAGTGAATGGACATTATTGTAACTAGTATTTGGGCAAATTTATTATCTGATTAACAAAACCAGGAAAAGTCCCTTCAAAGAGACGTGTGAAGGTAGGAGCAAAACAAGGGCAGGGTTTTTTTTACCCAGGGCAGCTAATGACAGTGGAACTCAGTGGGATTTGAATCGTAGACCAAAAGTGCAGCAAGAGGTCATAGCAGAATATAGCAAATTTAAGAAGAAAATTGTTAGTAAGAAAACACACACACACACACACACACACACACACACACACACACACACCATCAAATGATGGGAAGAATGAGAAAGGTTTGAAAATGTTGTGTGGGTTAAGCAAAGATAAGTCATTTAAAACAAAAATATGCAGCATGTACCAGAGGAGGTCTTTTATTTGATGCTGTCAGTGACAGACTTGATAACTTAAAGCATTTGGAATAAGCAAAAAGAGTTAAGTGCAAGGAAAGCCTTTTGTGGCAAATGCTTTGTGGCAGACACACCCTTCTCCCTAAATCTATTTCAGATATGACAAGCTTCCTAATGCAGAGACTTAAATATTGATGATCAGCTTTCATACCCCACTCTATCCTTCTTTAGATTTCAAAGAAAGAAAAAGAAGACAATGTGGAAATTCTGGACTAGAATTCTTCTAAAATACATATATATTCTCCTTCTAAGACACTTTTTTTTTTTTTTTTTTTTTTTTTTTGCGGTAGGCGGGCTTCTTACTGTTGTGGCCTCTCCCGTTGCGGAGCACAGGCTCCGGACGCACAGGCCCAGCAGCCATGGCTCACGGGCCCAGCCGCTCCACTGCATATGGGATCCTCCTGGACCAGAGCACGAACCCGTGTCCCCTGCATCGGCAGGCGTACTCTCAACCACTGCGCCACCAGGGAAGCCCACTTCTAAGACACTTTTAACTTTCTTTTATCTTTTCAATTCACCATTATTAAGGTTCACACCATTTTTGCTCTTGAGTTCAAAACTTTGCAGGAATGGCACACACATGGATGTTCTGGGTTTGCCTTGACTTCATTTGTGTTCCAACTTTGCTAAGCTTGCAGACACCAGTTTAGGGACATTCTGAGGGAATGCAAATGGCCACCAGGATTTTTACTGATCAAAGGGAACATGTTTAAACAATCCTCAATAGATTTACAAATTAGAGAACTCCCCACATTAGAATTTCATTCCGCGAGCACTTCCTTCCTTTTAATTGCATGCTAGCTCCTTCATTACATTGAAGTTCTCCATCGATGTTTAATGCTGCAGCTGTTTTTTCCCCCGGTTTTTGTCTCTTTTAGAGTAAACCATTAACTTGCCATTTCAATCTTCTAAAAAAATGCTTATGATTGACAAAACTTTGTGAAACAGTGGCAAATTGGAAGAAAATCAGTGCCACGAATGAGGAATAGCTAAGCAGTACTTGGAGAGAAATTTGCCATTGTGGGCTAACAGTGTAATTGGCCAGTTAAATATATTATAAACAGGTTCAGCTTATACTCCCACCCCTCTCTCTTTTTACTTTCTTTCTTTTTTGTTCTGCCAAGGCTTAAAGTTATACAATTTCATGTCCCTTGGCTTTGCAAAGATTTACCATTTTTTTCTAAAAATTTGAAACATTTTTGTTTGGTTCATTAAAAAATGCACGCCACGAATATAGAAGGTACTATATGATAATCATCTTTGTGAACATGCAGTGGCACAAAACCTTAAGTCTTGTTGCCTCACTAGCAATGAGTGGCTCTCTTAATCAGTAGATGCCACATTAAATTAGCCAAGCAGGCCAGGAATCTAGGTAAACTGGGCTTTTATATTCCTAATACTTGTGTATTTTAAATTGCAGCATAATTTACATATAGTAAATACACACATTTTAATGTAGAGCTGAGTGACTTTTGACCACTCAATACTGCTATATTGAAGGAAATCAGATTTTTAAAAAGCAGACTTGAGGGACTTCCCTGGTAGTGCAGTGGTTAAGACTCCGCCTGCCAATGCAGGGGACAGGGGTTCAAGGCCCGGCCTGGTAATATCCCACATGCCGCGGAGCAACTAAACCCATGTGCGACAACTACTGAAGCCTGTGTGCCTAGAGCCCATGCTCCACAACAAGAGAAGCCACCGCAATGAGAAGTCTGCGCACCACAACGAAGAGTAGCCCCCACTCGCCACAACCAGAGAAAGTCTGTGTGCAGCAATGAAGACCCAATGCAGCCAAAAATAAATAAATAAAATAAGAAAAAAGTATACTTTGAGGCATTAGTTTTATAGGTTTTCATGCCCCCCACCCCTGAATGATATAGGAAAAATCCCTTGTGAAGCATACTCTTTTAATTCTTTGTAAAGAATCCATGATTCTAAATCTAAAACTAGCCTTGTCCAGAAGACCTGATTTTTGAAACAGCAGTTGGGTAAGTGATGGAAGGAAATTCAATGGGGTATGATGACTAGGGTGAAAAATCAGCTACTTTTTCCTGGACTGAAATTTAAGTCATTTAAGAGGTGCCGATTTCAGTCTTTCTATAACTACCCTCGGATCCCCAGTTCACAGCTCTGTGTTCTGAAACAGAACACTGCCATGAGACAGAGCTGGCAAATCATTTATGTACTTATTTACTCATTTCTTTATATTCTTTGGGTCTACAGCAGCAAAATGCTGGTATAACTGCTAATTAAAACAGCTTTTAGACATTATACTTTTCAATTAAGATGCAATTCACTAAAACAATCAATTATAGGTTATTACAAAATCTCAAAGGTGACAAAATTAAGAGACCATAATTTGCTCAAGAGGGCCACCTGTATTTTGAAGTGTTAGCTGGCAAACAGTGTATGATCTCCTAAAAAGTATGGTAATTATGTCCACTCCCTTCCCATGTCTGACTAATGTATTAAAATAAATTAAAAGGGAAGTTTAGAAATATGTCTCTGAAGTTGCCCCCATATTATTAAATCAGGGCCCAAGAATCATATTCTTTATGCCAACTTGCCAGAATTTTTACTGCCCTTGAGATAAACACAAATTGGGAATAGCTACCATCAGCTTTTTGAAAAGAAGCATGTGCTATTATGAAGGCTTGTCCTTCTTTCAGATTTGCTAATACACCCCTGTATGTACCCAGATGTGGACACGTGCATCATTCTGGTGCGTTCTTCTCCTGACAGAAGCTCATAGTGGGAAAATTTTCATTAGGCAAGAGCTGTGGGTGTCATTAAAAAAGAACACGATTAGTATTGACTGTGGGAAGCTAAGGTCAGAGAGGGGCCTGCCTTTCCCATTACTGCTCTTTTTCATATGTATCTAATCATTTCAGGTCCCAATGAGTCCTTTGTGTATGGAATTCCTGCTTTAAATGTTGTAATACATCACATCAAGGTTCATCTCAAAGAATGTGCTTCGAAAGCTGTTCCAATTTTGCTGCAGTAAATTTATTATTTAAAGAAAATGCTGTGACATACAATACTTTAATATCTTTAAAGTGCAGGAGGGCTAACAGAGAGGGCAAAGACAGGGAAGGGAAGATGAGCAATAACCTTCGTAGGCTGCTATTGGAGAGGGACTTCCCAGTCTGGCCAGAGAGATCAAAAGTGGTGGAGGATCCAGAAATAACAGAGGAGGTCAGAGAAGGCCTTTTTTTGGCATTGCCCTGCTCCTAGAGCACTGTCTGTGGCATTGGCCCCAGGAGGCAGGAGCTATAGTGCAAGGCCTGATGCAGAGCCCATTTCCCCTCCTAGACTGCGGCAAGGCTGCCTTAGCCTCTCACTGCCCCTCCTCCTTCCAGGCTCTCTGCCCAGAAATGCACACCCAAGGACCTCAGGCTATGCCCCACACCCACATCTTGTCTTATCAGCAGAACCCAGTGTGGCTGGTTATTGTCTCTGGTCACTTCCCAAATCTCCAAGGAATTAAAAACCAGTGCAGGACTTCCCTGGTGGCACAGTGGTTAAGAATCCGCCTGCCAATGCAGGGGACACGGGTTCGAGCCCTGGTCTCAGAAGATCCCACATGCCATGGAGCAATTAAGTCCGTATGCCACAACTACTGAAGCCCGCACACCCTAGAGCCTGCATGCTGCAACTACTGAGGCCTGAATGCTCTAGGGCCTACGTGGCGCAACTACTAAGCCCGCATGCTGCAACTACTGAAGACTGCCTGCCTAGAGCGCATGCTCCCCAACAAGAGAAGCCAGTGCAATGAGAAGCCTGCGCACCACAACGAAGAGTAGCCCCTGCTCACTGCAACAAGAGAAAAGCCTGCGTGCAGCAACAAAGACCCAACGCAGCCAAAAAACAAAACAAAACAAAACCAGTGCAGTCTGCTTGGGCCAAGTCCTGGAGTTCAAGGGCATCCCCTCCCCAAGAAGGAATCTGCAGCCCCAAGAAGCACATCGGTGATGTCAGACAGCCTGGGTTCCCATCCTCCCAGGCATGCACTTGGAGAAGACCATACTCCCCCTGTGTTTCAGTGGCCTCATTTGCAAAACCATAGGCCTGCCTCATGTTGTCTGGACACATCAAACGTGCACTGCGTGCGACATGCTTGGCACAGCGCCTGCCACAAAGCAAGGACCCAGTGTGTTACTTCTTTCTTCTCCCCTTCCTCCAAAGCAGCTCCCAGTATCTTACCTCTTGTCTGCCAACTTTTTAATGTTCTACAGCCCCAGACAATTTGTCGGTGCCATCAACACGCCCTTGGGGAGGGAGATTGGTTTCTTTAGCCTAAATCTTAAGGGTTTTGATGCAGGAGGCATGTAGCTCTGTGCCCTTATGAACTTTGACAAGCACACAATTTAGCACGGGGGAGAAATGCGTATGTGATTAATATTCATATTTATCTCTATAACTATGCCTATATCTATATTTATACCATCTCTCTTTCTTGTTCTAAACTTCCCAAGAATCAGATCTGGGATTTGCCTGTATATTCCATGCGTGGAAGGGAAGGGACACTAAGCATGGATTTTGGGGGAAACCAAGAATCCAAAATGAATTCTGCTATCTCCATGAGGTGGAGGAAGGGTAATATTCCCAGTGCTGGTGTTAAAGTTAATGGACTGGATCATAAATGAATTAGATAGGTGAATAACAAACTAAAAAAATTTAAAAGCCCTCTCTCCTATATGTGGCATTACCCTCACCTTTATGGTAAAAATATTCCCGTATCTGAACAAATAAAAAATAAAATGCTCTGACATTTAAAAGTGTGATGTGCAGAAGCTTCAAGAATCCTCCAGTGTTTAAATACCTTTCTAACACATCTTATTCCCACTCATAGATGAGGGAACCAAGGCTGAGAGAACAAATGTCAGCCAGAAGGAAAGTGGTAAATCCAGCTAGGGATCAAGATGATCTTTCTGAAATTCAGTCCATGTGACAACTGCTCTCCTCAGGAGTCTTCACTCCATAAGGCTTGGCGCTAAGATTCTGGGTCCCAGACTCAATTAGATGTGAGAGTGTGCTAAGCTCTGCCAGCCCTGGGGACTTCAGTTTTTCCATCTGAAAAGCAGAAATGACATTGTCTGCCCCATGAGGCTTTTGGGAGTATGAGGTTTGATTGCATTTGTGAAAGTGTGTCTTGCCAAGCTTGGCACGTGCTTCATGCTTTTAACAAATGTTGCTTTCACTTCTTTCCCTTTGGACAGTACTTTTGATAAAGTAAACCTTACCCCATTTCTCAGATTAGGATGCCCAGGTCACAGCTGCCGAGAGCTTGCATGACTTTATGTTTAATAAAGAGGCACATGGAAGATTTATCACCCAGATGTGACAAATGGGCCCTTTCCCTTTTCCTTAGCTTGTGGCAGGCCATATGTTGAAATTAGAACCTGTCATCTCTCTTGATGACCCTTGACCTATTGATCCTTGTAATTTTCTTAAATGAATATTCCATCTGCAGGACATGTACCTGCCAATTTCAGAGATCAATACCATCCTTTTTGGTGGTCATTACAGGAACTTGTAATGTCACCCCTCAAATGGATGCTTGAGTCACAGGGAAGCAATTCATTCTGCCCAGTGCAAACACACCTCAGCATTTTTGTTGGGAAATACAACAGTCTCAGGGAATCACTTTCTATAAAGAGCATTTCTTAGTGGGAAGGATTCTACACTCAACGGGGAATTTGAGTCAGTCATTTGTATGGTCACTGAACATTCTTTTATTACTTTAACCACCTATGATGTGTCAGACTCAGTACTAACCACAGTAACTATAATCGGTGCTACCTAGGATGTACACACACGCATACACACTTATGTATATTATGTGCATATGCACACATATGTATGAATATATATCTATACTTGTATGATAGAATCTCTGATTTGCAGAGATGACATGCACATAAATAACTACTAAATGACGAAATATATGTCCAAAGGGAGAGACAGCAAATAAACTATGAAAATCTACAAAAGAAACCATTTCCACGTTGGCTATATCAGAGACGACTTCATAGATTGTAACGTTTGGGAAGAACATGGACAAATGCACATCAGGAAGCAGAAGGTATTGAAGAGAGAAGAAAAAGCATAAGTGCAAAATGTGACTATGAAATAGTGGGTAGATGAGGTTCAGTATAAACTGAGAGCAGGGACTTTTCTCCCTTATCTTCATTTCCTGGCACCTTTCAGCAGCATGTAGGTGCTCATTAAAGTTTTGTTGAGACACCAGAAATACATTTACACGTGGAACAACTCCTACAGAACACCTACTGAACGCTGGCAGAAGACCTCAGACCCCCCAAAAGGCAAGAAAGTGCCCAGGTACCTGGGAAGGGCAAAAGAAAAAAGAAAAAACAGAGACAAAAGGATAGGGATGGGACCTGAACCAGTGGGAGGGAGCTGTGAAGGAGGAAAGGTTTCCACACACTAGGAAGCCCCTTCGCAGGCAGAAACTGTGGGTGGTGGAGGGGGGAAGAAGCTTCGGAGCCGCGGAGGAGAGCACAGCAACAGGGGTAAGGAGGGCAAAGCGGGGAGATTCCCACACAGAGGATCGGTGCCGACCAGCACTCACCAGCCCGAGAGGCTTGTCTGCTCACCCGCCAGGGCGGGCGGGGGCTGGGAGCTGAGGCTCGGGCTTCGGTTGGAGTGCAGGGAGAGGACTGGAGTTGGCTGCGTGAACACAGCCTGCAGGGGGTTAGTGCACCACGGCTAGCCGGGAGGGAGTCCGGGGAAAAGTCTGGACCTGCCGATGAGGCAGGAGACTTTTTCTTCCCTCTTTGTTTCCTGGTGCGCGAGGAGAGGGGATTAAGAGCACTGCTTAAAGGAGCTCCAGAGACAAGCATGAGCTGCAGCTAAAAGCGCGGACCCCAGAGATGGGCATGAGACGCTAAGGTTGCTGCTGCCACCACCAAGAAGCCTGTGTGCGAGCACAGGTCACTATCCACACCCTCCTTCCGGGAAGCCTGTGCAGCCCGCCACTGCCAGGGTCCCCGGATCCAGGGACAACTTCCCCGGGAGAACGCACGGCGCGCCTCAGGCTGGTGCAACGTCATGGTGGCCTCTGCCGCCGCAGGCTCGCCCTGCATCCGTACCCCTCCCTCCCCCCCGGCCTGAGTGAGGCAGAGCCCCCGAATCAGCGGCTCCTTTAACCCCGTCCTGTCTGAGCAAAGAACAGACGCCCTCTGGTGACCTACACGCAGAGGCGGGGCCAAATCCAAAGCTGAGCCCCGGGAGCTGTGAGAACAAAGAAGAGAAAGGGAAATCTCTCCCAGCAGCCTCAGGCGCAGCGGATTAAATCTCCACAATCAACTTGATGTACCCTGCATCTATGGAATACATGAATAGACAACGAATCATCCCAAATTGAGGAGGTGGACTTTGAGAGCAAGATTTATGATTTTTTCCCCTTTTCCTCTTTTTGTGAGTGTGTATGTATGTGTATACTTCTGTGTGAGATTTTGTCTGTATAGCTTTGCTTCCACCATTTGTCCTAGGGTTCTATCCGTCCTTTTTTGGTTTGTTTTTCCTTTAAAAAATTTTTTCTTAATAATTATTTTTTATTTTAATAACTTTTATTTTATCTTCTTACTTTCTTTCTTTCCTTCCTTCCCTCCTTCCTTCCTTCCTCCCTCTTTTCTTTCTTTCTTTCTTTCTTTCCTTCTTTCTTTCTTTCTTCTTTTTCTCCCTTTTCTTCTGAGCCGTGTGGATGAAAGGCTCTTGGTGCTGCAGCCAGGAGTCAGTGCTGTGCCTCTGAGGTGGGAGAGCCAACTTCAGGACACTGGTCCACAAGAGACCTCCCAGCTCCACATAATATCAAATGGCGAAAATCTCCCAGAGACCTCCATCTTAACACCAGCACCCAGCTTCACTCAACGACCAGCAATCTGCAGTGCTGGACACCCTATGCCAAACAACTACCAAGACAGGAACACAACCCCACCCATTAGCAGAGAGGCTGCTGAAAATCATAATAAGTCCACAGACACCCCAAAACACACCACCAGATGTGGACCTGTCCACCAGAAAGACAAAATCCAGCCTCATCCACCAGAACACAGGCACTAGTCCCCTGCACCAGGAAGCCTACACAACCCACTGAACCAACCTTAGCCACTGAGGACAGACACCAAAAACAACGGGAACTACGAACCTGCAGACTGCAAAAAGGAGACTCCAAACACAGTAAGATAAGCAAAATGAGAAGGCAGAAAAACACACCGCAGATGAAGGAGCAAGATAAAAACCCACCAGACCTAACAAATGAAGAGGAAATAGGCAGTCTACCTGAAAAAGAATTCAGAATAATGATAGTAAAGATGATTCAAAATCTTGGAAGTAGAATAGACAAAATGGAAGAAACATTTAACAAGGACCTAGAAGAACTAAAGATGAAACAAGCAATGATGAACAACACAATAAATGAAACTAAAAATACTCTAGATGGGATCAATAGCAGAATAACTGAGGCAGAAGAACGGATAAGTGACCTGGAAGATAAAATAGTGGAAGTAACTACTGCAGAGCAGAATAAAGAAAAAAGAATGAAAAGAACTGAGGACAGTCTCACAGACCTCTGGGACAACATTAAATGCACCAACATTCGAATTATAGGGGTTCCAGAAGAAAAGGAGAAAAAGAAAGGGACTGAGAAAATATTTGAAGAGATTATAGTTGAAAACTTACCTAATATGGGAAAGGAAATATATACATTACGGAATATAAAAGAGTTAGCTAGTGGGAAGCGACAGCATAGCACAGGGAGATCAGCTCTGTGCTTTGCGATGACCTACAGGGGTAGGATAGGGAGGCTGGGAGGGAGGCTCAAGAGGGAAGGGATATAGGGACATATGTATGCACATGGCTGATTCACTTTGGTGTACAACAGAAACAAACACAGTATTGTGAAGTAATTATACTCCAATAAAGATTTTAAAATAAATAAATTGGAAAAAAAAAGTTTTGTTGAGTAAGAGTAGTTGTGGATAGACTAAAAAACGGTTGGTGACAATTATTTTTTTTTATAATAACATAAATGTTATAGATCTGATCCCTGGGAAATTTAGAGCAAGAAGGGAGATATAGGTAATGGCTATGGCTAATGGATATAGATATGATTATATATATATATAATCATATATATAGATATAGATATAACTATGGATATCAATCACATATACATTTCTCCTCCTGTGCTAAAATGTGTGCTTGTCAAAGTTCACAAATTATTGTGCTAATTGTTGACCTTAGAAATATATAGTATTTGAAAAAGAAAGATTACTTCATTTCATTTAAAATGTGGTCCAAAGTTCGATTTTTCATTGTAGAGGGGAAATTGTCAAGGTCTATCTGCTTCATCAGGAAAAAGCCCCTTTCTGAGCTGTAAGTCTGATGTGTGGTTTGAAGCGCAGTGGTTTGGAAGAGTCTTCTTTTATTTCTGGCTGTCCTTCAAATTTGTAAAGGCCTGGTGCTGAAAGAGGCTGAGATTCTCTAAGGCTGACCCCATCAGAATTCATCAGTGAGCACGGAACAAGCCCCTGAACCCATACCCCGTCTGGGGTGCTCAGGAGGTACACAGCCTGGAGGCAGGGTGAAGGGCGGCACCCTCACGGGCACTCAGCATTTGACCTACATTCCCTTAAAACTGTGCACTGGTGGCAGCACCATCTTTGGAGCTGGTCATGTCCTTGTTGAAGAAAAGAACTTGAAAGAAGGCATGATAAAGGGGCTGAAGGTACAAAGGAATGGAAAAAAATTTTTTCAGTAGCAAATAAGAGAAATCTGACTCAAACTAACCTAGGGCAAGGGGTGAGGGGTCGGGAAGGAGGAGGATGGGAGGGGAGGGGCGGGGAGTATTTACTTTCTCACATAATGAGAAAGTCTGAGGTTGGAGCCAAATGTCTCCAGTGACTGCAGGAATATTGTCATCTCTCTCTCTTCCCCTCCAGGTCTCTTCTCCTTTTTCCTCTCCATTTCTACATGTCTTAGCTTTAATTCTCTCAGTAAGTTGCCCTCCATCCCATAGTCAATTATCCTGGAAAAAAGAGACACAGGCAAACCCAGCTCCAGGCTTCCACCTGCTTAGTTTTCTGAACCTGAAGGAAATGGAGAGCTTACTTCATCTATATGCAATCCAGGCTGGTAACAGACTCGTCATCGTGTAGTCACTGTGGCCATTGGGATGGGGCACCCTGAGTGTCCAGACCTGGGTCAGATGTGCACACTCAGGAGGATGGGATACTGTGATTGGCAGCCAAAGCAGAAGAACAACATGTTCCAAGAGGGATGCCTGGAGTGGGAGGCTGTTATTAAACACAAGAGAAGGAACCTGACATTTCAGAAATGGAGGAAAGACTTTTTTAGGCAGTTGACCGCACTGACTGGTGAAGTAAAAAACTTTTTCAGAGTCCTCACTAGTTTGGTAAGGGTAGTTGGTTAGAAACAGAGCAAAGAAAGCAAAGCTCCGGGCATAGCCACAATATTCCAGTATGTGGCAGAGTGGCCTGATTCTGCAACAAAGAAACTAGGACCTCTTTGAAATGTTGCAGCCCATACTCAATGTTAACTCTTTTTAAAATTTCAGTCATACTTAATGGATGGATACAGCTTTTGCAACAGGCATAGTCTTGTGTTCATTACATAAATAGTAATATTGATGATGATGATGATAGTCTCAGGTCAAAAATATACCATAAGTCAGATGGGCTTAATCATAAGAGCTGTGCATTCTCAAACTACATGGTGGTCTGTGGAAGGAGATGGAAATTAGGCCTGATAGGATCAGGGGTGAGGGAACTGACTTGGTTCTTAAAATAAAAATAAAAGATAAAAAAATAAAAATAAAATAAAATACTGAGCATCAGCTCTATGCCCAACCTCATCCATTTCTTTTTATATGAAGCTCTCATTCAGTCCTTCAGAACTTCCACCAAGAAGCTATTACCACTTCTGAAGAGAAGACCAAAATACAAAGATTTTCTTGTACAAGGTCCAAGAGTGACCAGGTTAAAACCTACTTTGCCACAAAGAAACAAAAGCCAGCAGCAGGGGCACACGATGTCAGGACATATCTTTCCAACGCAGTTAGCATTACTAGAATAGGAAGACAAAATGCTTCCGGAACACAAAGGAGTGAGCACAAAAATGCTGCTGGTCTTGAAGGCTACAGAATATTAGATGGAGCGAGCAGACGAAAAGGAAAGCTGCACATTGGGAATGACATTGCAAAGGCTCAGGGTTCTTAAAGATCAGATATTCCATTGTGAACACCTGACCCCAAAGGTACTTGGGAAATGCACATTAAAGGAGTAAATGAAAGATAAATGAAAGAATGAATGAATATTTATTCATTCAGTATTTTTACTTATAAACCTTCATTATTAATTCGCATGATATATTATGTCTGCTTGGGTCTTTGAGGATTTGAACAAATCAATATGTTCCACATCTCATTTCCACAAAGCTTTCCAGAAGAATGAAGTTGAGAGAGAGATAGTGTGTGTGCTGGGGGTAGGGGGCTCATCCCTGCTCTCTTCCCATCCCTGCCCCTGGATAGCTCTTCCTAAGGGGTTTGTAAATCTCTGCCTATGCACCCCAATCCTGGTGTCTGAGGAAGAAAAACTTCCTGTGAATTATAATTTGCAATTTTTTTTTCAATATAGGGCCGTCAGAATGAAGCTTTGTTGTGGCCACCTAATTTGGAGGGCATTAATTTTAGCCCTGCAAAGGACCAGTGGTACGAAAACAATTAGGATCTTTTGTCAAGTTAATTAAATTTTACTAAGTGTAGTAATCTCAGTGGGCTTTGTACACCAGAGGTAAAACTAATTAAAACGCAAATTCTTCCTAGTCTAATAAGGAGTTCTAACTTGGGTAGCTGAGGAATGTTGTGCATACTGAGAGATATTCAAAACTAATTTATAATAAGATGAGGGCAAACCCTTAAATGGCTCAGTTCTGTTGAAGGCTCACTTGAGGATGCCAATAAATATGTTAAATTGGAGGCGGCCACTTAAAGAAGGGAAGGCAGATTGGCAAACCTTGCTGGGCTCAGGAGAAAAAGGGATCCTGCTTTAACATATTAGGATGGGAAGCCCGTGGAAATGAGGTATCCGGTTGTATCTAAAAAGTGCTGTTTTCTCTCCAGGTTCCTTCTTTTCATTAAATTCTCCCAGGGCAGGCTGAGCTAATGGCAATTGCTCTTCCTGTAGTATTCTTTTCTTAGAAAGCTACATGGAGCAAGAATGTTTAGTTCACAAGGATTTAAATCAGTAGTTGATCCACACCAAGTCTCCTATTGCATTGACAACCCCATTTTCAAGATGAGGTCATTGAAAGACTGAAAAATTCACTGTATTCCAGATATTAGCAGAGTACTAAGACGGCAATCCAAAAATGGCTCAGTCTTAGACCTTTCTTTAGAAACAACTGACACCAATTTCTACCTCCTGTCAAATGTGTATGAATATTTGTGGTTGAGAATTCAAAATGATTGTTGAGTCACAATGGGCAACCTTCATATAAACTTGGGCACACTTCAATTGATATGCTATTGCTCCCCCATTGATTGAAAGTGGTATATACCTGCTGACATTGTCCTCATTTCTCTGTCTTATTTCACACCCTGTGGTCTGGCTCTGGACCTGATACCCCACCGACTTTGGCATGTGCTGCCAATATCCTTCTAATCACCAAATCTAATGGCTTTTCTTTTTTGTGTGTGGTACGCGGGCCTCTCACCTCTGTGGCCTCTCCCGTTGCGGAGCACAGGCTCCGGACGCGCAGGCTCAGCGGCCATGGCTCACGGGCCCAGCTGCTCCGCGGCATGTGGGATCTTCCCGGACCGGGGCACGAACCCGTGTCCCCTGCATCGGCAGGCGGACTCTCAACCACCGTGCCACCAGGGAAGCCCCTAATGGCTTTTCTTGGTTGCTACTACCTTCAACCAGATTGGATCATTTGTCACCTTGACCACCCTGTCCCTCCTGACCCACGCTGCTTTATTTAGTTCTGTGATGCTGTTATAAATGCAGCAGGACTTGCTGGGAACAAGCAGTAGTGAAGTCTCTTTCTTGCCTAGTTTTGCTCAGTGGGAACACTAGGATCTGCCTGAAAATAAGTGAATGTCATCTTATTTGATATCTACAATAAAACTGGAATATTTCCTTGACCTATATTATTTTAATATTTGCATTATGTAAGTAATGCCTGCTCATTATAGAACAACTAGGAAGAACACAAAAATACAAGGAAAAGAAAAGGTGTGTAACCAAACCACAAATTTATTATTTCCCTCTTTTTTTTTTCTTCTATTTTTCCTTCATGGTCTTAACATAGCACCTGTATCTATAATCATCTTTGTCATGTAGCACTGTAGCCTGAACGTCTTTCCCATGTCACTGAAAGTATTACAAGCAATTCAGTAAAGTGGGAAGAATATGGACTTTTTCATTTGGCACATCTGGTTTGAATCCCAGCTTTACCTAATCACGTAATGTTAAGCAAGACTACATTTTTTTTTTTTTTTTAAGTGTAGATTGTCTGTCTGTAAACTGGGGATGATAATGACTATATCTTAAACTTGATAATAGGATGAAAATAGCTAATGTTGAAAAATTGTCTAGCTATGCAGTTGGTATTATTATTATTTGGAATAAGTGTTTAATGGTTCACAATATTTCATCATGTAGATATTACATAATTTACTAGAATTAGTCCCTACTTTTAAACATTTAATTTCTTCAGTAGTTTCTCATATCAATAATTCTAGAAGGAATATGCTAATATCTTTATTAATAAAATTTTCTACACACAGACGTACAAGTTCCTCCCTAGAAAGTTTGCACCAACTTCTTCTCTTGCCAGCTGTGCATTAGAGAGTTCCTCTCCTCTTAGCGCTTCTGGCTGCCTTGTTGCCTTCAGCAGGAAGAGGGAGGGCCATTCTAGCACCATAGCCACTGGTAAAAGACCAATGGCCTCACCAGAAGTCTCAACTCAAGCCTTCTGCCCAAGACTCAAAAACTGTTACCCCAACCCAGGTTGACTTACCAGCCTATATTTTTAAAGGAAATACCACTTTCTACAGGATTCTACCAGTAACTCTGATTAACTGCTCCCAGTTCTTCAATATCACTTCTCTCTCCTTACTCTAAAATATAAGGAGGCGAAACACTCTGTAGTGGGTAGTCATCAGTTACTCTCTTCACTGAATAGGACCAAGCTGCAATGTCCCAAACTCTGTTCTTGACTCTAGAAATACAAGATAAGTATGAAAAGTATTTTCCTTTGAAAAACTACTTGATTGGGTCGGGTCCACAGAAATAGGCTCATCACTAATGACACTCTAAAGTAATAAGTGATATGGTGGGGAGACATTGGAATATGGAGGGGAAAGGTAAGAAAGGTGATGAAATAGGAATGCTTCTCATTTGAGCTGGGTCTTTAATATTGAGGGTAATATTGAGGGTAAATTTAATATTGAGTAGTCTAGGAAACCCAGTGTTGGAAACAGTTTAGATGGGAGGTCATGTTGGGTAATGCATCTCCTATAGTTTGTGTGGCTGGATTGGACCTGGAGGAGATGGGATGGGAGATGAGGCTGAATCAATGGGGGAATCATAGGACAGGGCTCAAGCGCCATTCTAGAGAATCTGAATTTTATCATCTATGTGTTGGAGGATCATTGCAGATTTTGATGGAATTTGCTTTGTCAATCAATGGCTTAAATTTACTGAGATATTTTTCTGAACCATGGGGATCGTGGTGAAGCTAAGAGACTCAATTCACTCATCTAAAGCTAAGGGGAGGGTGCCGCTGCCTGTCCTAACCCACAGTTTGGTGGCAGAATCATGTGGCATTCCATAAAACAAGCAAAATTAAGCTATGTATAAAGTAACATTTTCTTCCAAGAGTGTTACACAAAGGGAAGATACCTCTAGGGACTGCCATCACAGGCTTTCAATAATGACAGGGCAATAAGCTAATTACTGTGTTTTATCTTCTTCCTTCATAGAGCTCCAAGCTGAATGAACAAACTTAAGAAATTAATTTAGGGCTATGAACAAACAAAACCACCAATAGAAGTGACATATTAGGGTACTCAAACTTTGCATGTTAACCTCAGCTTTCCTTCCCAAACCCAAAGGCTCTTTATATGTGCTCATGGGTTACCAGAAAAAACAGTGTGGGGAAACCCTGCTCAGGGTCAGAGTTCTAATGCAGTCAACATTTCTACAATACAAACATTCTAATTCTTGCTCTGTGACCTTGGATTCAATTCTAGGGTCCAACATTCAACCCATTATCCACTGTAGACTTTCTAATCCCAGGAGCACCGATGACAGTAGTTATTCTAAATCCTATTGATCCAATGCCTCTTTTTATAACACATATTTTATAATATTCCCTTTATCATCCTGAAATGAAATTCATAAATAATCTAAATTATCTATATACATAATTTTTATAAAATCAGTGCAATGCCCTAATCGTGATACAGAAGAGAAATTAAAGATAATAGATTACAATAAAGTAATAACTATTATGCACAAGTTAAGTACTACTGTGATAATAGTAATAACTATTCCCCATAATTAAGTTATAATGTCTGACATGACGTTACAAGAAGATATAATGAAGTAGTAAGATACTTATATCCATACATAAAATCACCATAAATGGAACAGCCAAAAATACAGGCTGAAACAGATATATTTTACTGGCAGTATAAACACCAGTAGGGGGACTTCCCTGGTGGCACAGTGGTTAAGAATCCACCTGCCAATGCAGCAGACATGGGTACGACCCCTGGTCTGGGAAGATCCCACATGCTGCAGAGCAACTAAGCCCGTGTGCTACAACTACTGAGTCTGCGCTCTGGAGCCTGAGAGACACAACTACTGAGCCCACGTGCCTAGAGCCCATGCTCCGCAACGAGAAGCCACCGCAATGAGAGAAGCCCGCGCACCTCAATGAAGAGCAGCCCCCGCTCGCCACACTAGAGAAAGCCCGCGCGCAGCAACGAAGACCAAATGCAGCCAAAAAAACCCCAAAAAACAAAAAAACACACCAGTAGGGGGTATTTCTGTAACTAATAACCCTTTGTAATATTTTTATTTTAACTGAAGTATAATTGACTTGGTAAGATTTTAAAAATCTGTCTTCCCCAATTTACAGAGAAGGTGTATTTCTGAAAAATTCAGTGCATTTTAAAGCAATGAGATAAAAGCCACATGTTTATATGTAAAATGGACTTGAATCTAGGTACATATAATTATAAAGAGGTTTTAATCTACCTAACTACCTGGTGGACTTTCAAAAGTCATATAGAATGCACGATAATTTTTCATTGTACAGGACAGTTGTGTTGCATCCCTGACCCCCACCCATTCAAATACCAGTATTGCCCCCCACCATCCCCATCATCATTAAAACACACACTCTGTGGTGCTCTCTTGGTTGAGTATCCAAGGTCCAATGTCTTACATTACTTAGCTTAGCTTGGGCCACTCATCTACTAGGTGGCAAAATGGGCTTTAGACCTAAATACAGTCAGACTCCAAAGCCCACGTTCTCTACTTCTATACTGTATTCTCCCTCATGTTCAGGTGAATCATGCTTGAGGTACATCAAATGTTTGGAACACAAGTCTGAAACCTCTTGGGCCACTATTAGGGATTACGCCTATGAGTATTCTGATTGTGAAGAACTTGTTCAGAGAACTTGGCTAACTCTGCAACAGATAATCCTAAAATGGCAGGCATTTATAAATCATTTATGATATATTAGAAGTGGTACGGTATAATGGTTAAAAACATTGATTTCAAGGTAAAGTTGCCTGGGATCAAATTCCAGTTCTGTCATTTACAAAACAACTATCTTGACCTCTTTGAGGCTCTGTTTCCTCATTTGTAAAATGACAGTTCCTATCTCATAGGGTTACTTTGTGGCTAAAGCGAATTGATTTATATAAAGAGGTTAGAACAGTGTTATGAAATGAGGTGTCAATATAAGCTACCTAGGGACTTTACAAATGCCATCTCATTAGTCCTTACAGCAATTGAGAGAATTTTGCTCTCTCTGACCTCCAATCAAAGATCAGAGAGGTTTTGCAATTTTCTCAACATCACATAGCTAGTAAATGGAAGATCAGTGTGACTCCTCAGCCTTGTTCTTTCCAAATGATCTATTCCTTTTCTCAAATATTTCCAAAGATCTTCTACATATCATGAAGAAACAACACTGTCCCTCCCCTTCCCCACCCTACAAATAACCTCTATTCTTTCTGCCAAATAATATACCTAGCTTTTTCATGGCAAGGTGAGATAAAATATCAAGCCCTGAGATTGTGTGGTGTGTGGCTATTTTCTATTTTGCTGGAGAAAATAGAAAAACACTCATGGGTTAGTTTATTCATTCAAACCAGAAATAGATCCCTGCAGCACACCATTTCATATGCCCCACAAAAATGTGTAGATGTAAAGGGAAAAATGTAATCTATCACCTGGATTTTTCTTTTGCTATTTGCTGCCCAATACTTGAAGACATTGAAACATCTATATGCTCAGTAAGGAAAAAAATATCTGGAACAAGCACCATATTTTTTACTTTCCACTCAAATGTTGCAGCAGCATGTGGATATACCCAGGTCTCTAAAGGAGTTAAAACCTTTTTACCTGAATCTGAAGGTCATGTTGCAGATGGAACTTGGCTGTGTCCACACCAGAGCATGGGAAATCACTATATTTTGGTTGCATGAAAGAATTGTCCCCATCTGTCCCCGCACCCCACCAGGAAGTGTAGGAATGTATTCACCACCAGGTTAAAACCAACATCAGTTTGAATCTTTGCTCTACTGCACTCTGAGTTCTGTGAATATTAATGAAAATTTCTTTGTTGGATGGTTCGCTGCTTAAATTCATCTGCCATTCTTCGGTCGGAGTTATTCAGGCAATTAATGTTGAGCATGTGCTCACTCTAATAGGGGCCAGGTGTAGGGCATGGGGATGCAGGCAGTGTTATATGTCTAAAGGTCAGACTTGTGAAATCCAGCACAGGAAAGATGGTAAGGCACCACCAAGATCAGTAACTTCGAGTATATTTTAGTTGCAAGTGATATAGAGGCAGCTGACTTTTTACTCTTATTTGATAACCTTTGATAAGTCCGAGGTCTAAAACAACCGGCCTATGGTGTTTCACCTATTGCTTTTATGCTACCAGTGCAGTCCAGGTGGCTCGTGGATTCCACCACTGTGTCCGCAACGGGATGTAAGGTGTTGCCAGGAACACCTCTGAAGCAGGACATAATTATGAAGATCTGGGTGATAAACTCAATTACCGCATGCAATTACTTCACAGCTACAGACCAATTTCTTAACCTTTTTGGGCCTCTGCCTCCTCACTGTAAGATGAGACTAATAATGGTACCTACCTTGTGGGGATGTTCGAGGTTTAAATGACTTCTTAGAAGTAATGTTCTTGGAAAAATGCCTGGAAGAGCATAAATACTGTGTTACCAGTTATTGTTTTCAGAGAGAGTTGGACCAGCTAAACCACTTCAAAACAATGTCGAGATCAGAAGGATTAAAAATATTGACTTGCTAAGTCCAACTATCCAAATTAGTTTGCCTGGTGCCAAAGTACATTGTGAGACAAAGAGGATGATCATAGAGGTCAGGTTGGTTTGAATCCAAGCTTAGTGGTTCACTAGTTGATTGTTCTGGGGGAGCCGGAATTGAATTTCTCCAAACTTCTTAGAACATATTTTCTCATCTAATATGAGAATAATAACACTTGCCCATAAGACTTCAACAAGAATTTAAAAAGTAAAATACATTGTGCTTAGTAAAGAGTAATTTAAATAAAGGACTCAGATCAACCTTTCCAGCCATTTTTCTCATCACTCTTTGAGATGCTGAATGTTTGTTTACGTATTTAACTAATTCCTGGAAACTTTTTGTCCTTTTATCCAGCTGTACCTTTGCACATAAGGTCAATTTTATGCAGTGCTTTTCCCCTTGTTTTGTGCCCAGCACAGCCTACTCACTCTTTGATACCGTTGTTTGCTTTTACAGAAGAGTGGGGAAGCAAAGCTATGAAGAACGCCCTGCTTTTCGGTCAGATCCATGGGCATTATAGCCATGGATATGGAACACAAGTAGAGTGGCTAAGAAAACAGGCTGGTAGCTGAGTGGAGAAGAGCCATCACAGGTAGGAGAAGGTTTGTCCCTGGTTAAACAGCTTAAGACCTGGTCTGTTCCCTCAACTGCCAAGCATGGAACAGTGAAAATGTCCTCTTGTGACACACTGTAGCACCAGCTGTGGGTAATGTAAATTGGTACAACTTTCTTGGAAAGACATTTGCCAATATGCATCAGAAGCCTTAAAAATGTTCATAACATTTGATGAGTAATTCCATTGACAAATATTAATACATAAACAAAAGTGGACTGATAAATAAGGACAAGATATTCATCAAAATATTAGGTATTCCAAACCTAAGTTCAAAACCCAACAACATAAAATTCGTTAGTCATGCTACATCTATGAAATGGCCTTCTTTTCAGGCATTAACCATTACAGTGTAAAAACATTTAATGACATGGAGTAATAGTCGTGACACAATCTTAAGTGAAACAAAAAAGAAATCTTTATATGAAACACAACCCAAAGTATGTACAAGTGTGCATTATAGAGGAAAAAACTACCTCAGAAATGAACAGTGGCTCTGTTGCAGAATGTTGGTTTTGTTTTATTTTATTTGTTCCCTAAAATTAACTCAAATGAGCAGGAAAAGTATTCCTAATGTTACGCTGGTATTCCTTTGCTTTCGTTTGGTGGCTCCCTGAGGAGTGTGCATGGCCTGGGTTACCAGGACTGCTCCAGAAACCCCACATGTTGCTATTTAATCTGGATCTCGACATCCCTGCCATGTCATCAGTAGCTGCTTCCTGGTGGACCCCTGGGTGGTCACGGACACCCACCCTGCCCCAGCGTGGAAGGGAGACACGCGTAATATCTGCATGTGGTTTTGGCTGCAACTGGCACACTCGCTCCCATATATGTGAATGTTTCTGGTTAAAGGTCACCATTTACTTGCTGTCTGTGCTGAGTAGTGCAGTAGGTGCTTTAAATGTCTTGATTCTTAAGACTCTGAAGCTCCAAGACAGGGTCAGCATGATGGTGAGACAAGCAAGACTCCTGGGGTGCAAAATTTAAGTAGATTCTCAGGGTCATGTGTGCCTCCTTAAATTTTACACCCTAGGTGCCTCTTTGACACCACCTTCATCCTGGCCCTGCTCAGAGAGGTGAAGTAACTTGCTCAAAGTCATGGAGCTGGCAACAGATTGAGTTTAGGATCAATTCCAAATTCAACTGATTCTGAACCCCTTGTCTTTTTATTTATATCCATCTGTATATTTTAAAACGTGCAGTATAAGTAGACAGCACACTTATATTTGTGTGTGTGTGTGTACCACGATGCAGTAGAATTCTTCACATTTAAACACATAAAGAGGTTGTCTATTTGATCAAATGGCAAGCACAGTTTTCAAATATGAGCCATCTCCCCCATTTCGAAGGTGAGCACTGTCAGGCACATCCCAAACTCTAACTAGAAATTGACACATAGGGAAAACAGCTACATAGTCAAAGAAATATGATACACAAATGGTTCTCCCAGCAGTTCATGAATTCTGCCACTCTGTCCTTGGCACTCAAGAGTAACGTAATTAGAAATTGCTGCTTCCCCAGCTGAGCTGAATTCTGGGTTCGCAGAACAGTCCAGGGCACTGAGCGGCCAGTTAGCAGTTCACTCATGGGCCAAACCACAGTGTGGAAGGAAAGAATTCAGTAAAGGCTTCTAGTCAATTTCATTTTATGGTGGAAATATAATGGGTCTAGAAGAATCTTCCAGTGCCCGAGAAAGGAGTGGTATTTCCTCCCTGCTTGGGATGGTGTTCCAACACCGGGCAAAACAGAGCCCAGCCTTCCAATTCCACTTCATAATCCTTGAGGCGGTTTTATAGTAATGGGTTCATTTTGCTGCACCCAAGGAATAGATGGGTTCTGTTTTAAGCAGGTCCGCAAGTAGAGAAATACCAAAACATCTGTGCAGAAACAGAGAATCACCAAAAGAAAAGTGAAAAATCCCAGAGTGTTTTTAAGTCACTCTGCACTTAGGAAACATGTATTAAGTACTATGTGCCAGGGACTAGGTGCAGTATGACTTCATTTACTAGTTTCTGTACACAATGAGGTCATTAGTTATTATCCTCCTTTTCGTGATGAGGAAACTGAGACTTGCAGAAGTTATATGTTTCACCTAACATTACACTCAGGAAGTACTGAAACCATGATTCAAAACTGCATCTGGTGTTCTTTCCTCTCGCTGCCTTTCAAATACTTATAAAAATGAACGGAATTTAATTGAATTATGGTGCTGTGTACACTAGTGATTAATACATGCTGGCTGGATGAATGGCTAGTGACTATATTTATACCTTGTATCCATAAATTTAATATATGTTATGCTGAGGGAGATGCCTCAATGGGAAGATGACAGTTAACAAGGTCATTTTCTGATATGGAAAATACATAAATGTGTACGTGCCTCCTACATTTAATTTATCCACTGCTTCTGAAATGGATATTTGACAGTCAACTGAGAGCTGTTACTCTTTGTTATCTAAAGGTACCATATCATCTTGGTTGCATATACTGCAGAATGAAGAGGGGAGATTAATCCCCCTGGAAATTTGCTCACATCTTCCTAGAAATGGAAAATGCTAAGGCAGCCAGAGACTCTCACTTGCTCCATGAATTCTGATAACTCACTCCCTGACCCTTGGTTTCCTTGCCAGTAAGGGGAAGGGCTATGACTCAAGCTTTTCTCAGATTATTTCCACTCCTGAAATTACATGCAATCTTTTATATCCTGAATATTTGGGGACTGATAATAAGTATTGCAGCCTTACCCAGCCTTTTTGTAACATGAGACTAAGTCCTTGTTAGAAAAAAAAAAAAGCTTGATTTTTTTGATCTGATATTGCTTATTTTAGTTGAGGATAAAGTGGAGATATCATTTGCTACCTTCAGAAGATCCCAACTAGGTAAAGTCTTCTTGAGGTTGCCAGTCTACCATGTAGTTACATCACCCTTTCTCTGCCCAAGCTGTTATAACCCTTTAGACACGTCCCACTGATTTTTTAGAGATATGGTAAATCCCAATGGCTTAGAGGACCTGTTATAGTCTGACCCCCACCCACTTCTCCATCCTTAGCTCATATTACTCATATCACAGAGCCTTTGCTCCTTCTGCCTCTTTGGACTAGAACATGCTGATCCATACACAGTATATATACATTGTCTAGTTAATGCCTATTCATTCTTCAGATTCCCACTAAATTGTATTTATTTATTCCTTAGACATGTCTTCTCCGAACTTTTGGTCAGCTTCTCACCTGACCATATTTCTTTAATCAGGCTTCGTGTTGCTTAATATTCACCTGCCCCTTCAGATTGTGACAGTGCTTGCTAAATACAGTATTCCCAGTGCCCGGCACTGTCCTGGGCACAGAGCAGACACTTACGCGTTTGCTCATTAAATGAATAAGCGATATACAGCAATGTCATCCAGCAGTAGGTCAAGTGATCAAACTGCTGGAGCTCTTTGTGGGTAGTTGTGGTATGAAGTTGCGGCTCTAGACTTAGAAGATGAGCATGTCATAAGTCAAAGCTCTTCCACTGACTATCAGAGTCAAATTAGGCAGTCAGTGTAAGTCTCTGGTCCTCTGTTTTCTTCTCTGGAGAGGAAAAATTATCACTGTTCCTGGGGTTTTTGTGAAGACTAATGAAACAGTGGACTCCTAGAAATATGAACACACTATAGGCATCACAGGCATTGCTACTATTTCCTAAGGATAAGTGTGATCCTGATTGGCTTATAAGAGCCATTCACACAGAGCACCCTGTTGGAGTAGACAATGATGATCCGTAAGATCATAGTATGATCCAGACCAAGTTCCATAAGTATTTTAATTTCTTTTGGAATTTCATTGATAAGTTTCTAGTGTACAATAAAGTTCTGCCCCAGAGAAAAAATAATTTCCTTTATAAATGGATGATTGGCTGTCACGTACTTAGAAACCTAAAAATGGCATCCATAGGAATGTGAAGTTTCTCTGCATTTCGAAAGAATAGTGAGATGTAATTCTGTTTCACATCAAAACAAACATTTTACCAGTGTTACCTTGTTAACTGATCACACTACTATTGACATTAAAAGAATGTATGCATGAATGCATGAATTTATCACTTCATAATTTTTCCCCCATGGCTAATTTAAACGGGCATCTAAGAAGAAGAATATCAGGCCCTCTTGTTTTAGGAGCAAACATTATACACCCACATATGCATACATGCTCAAACATAATAAATTTACTGAGAAAAAGATACCTCAAGCATCAGTAAAAGAAGAATATTATTAATCCAATGGATTGTAGTTTCCTATTTAAGAAAAGAGGCAGGACCGATTGTTATATTTTATAGGAAATTGTTTAGGGAATTGAGTTTCTTTCTATCAGATTCTGGCTGTGCATATTACTAAGTGTTTGTGTTCAAGTTTCTTTTGTGTGTTCCTTCACTGAGAAGGATTATGCCTAAGAAAGTGGGTACTGAATTCTGAAACCTGAGGTTTAAGTCTTAGATCTTCCCATGTTCAGGTCTACAATCAGGGGCACATTATTTAAAGCCACCCAAATTTAGTTCCCTCACCTGAAAAATCAGGATAGTTAGGATCAAACCTCATCAAACCTCATGGGTGTTCTGAGACAGTAGCCAGTTAAACCCCTGGCACAGAGTTTGGGACACAGTAGGCACTTGATAAATGCTGATTCCCTTCAACTAAACATTGCCTCAGTCTCTAAAAGTATTGTGGGAGATTAGAGAAGATTTTAAACACTTTCTATTCTCATTCTCTTGGCTCCACTTAAAATCATGATTTTTTTTTTTTTTTTTTTTTTTTTTGTGGATGACCTTTCCCTAAACTACTTTGTTGCTGGAAAGAAACGATTTAATTAAAAATTAAAATCAGAAAAGTTTCTCCTGGGATTTAAAGTGCTCCTGCCCTCCTCAGCATAAAATGCTGGCTTTTAGACAGCAGTATTGATGAAAAGAATTTGTTCTTACTGCTAGAGCAATCCAGTCGGGGCAATTCTTCGAGACGTAGCCTTTTATTCATGATTAGATGTTTTAGTTTCAAAGTTCCTGCTTTGAAATGTAAAGGTTGGACTTTAAGAAAAAAGATAGTTTAGTGATGTAGGGACATTCCCATTTCCTTGAAAGATGTTATCTGAATGTATTTGAAGAAGGCCACTGAATTCTAGAATTGCTGTTCCACCCCCCCGTCTCTCCTATCTTAAAAAAACAGTCACCAATTAAGGCTCCTCCTCATCTAGATGCCTTTACACAGACATTTTTACACATTGCCAGCATGTGTTTCTGTGACTCTCCTTTACTAGGTCTCCATGGCAGACCACTTCCTCCCACCTTTTGGATGGACGTATTCCGACTCTGGATAAGTTATTCCTATCAACTTTACTATCAAGTCATGGTGTCCAGGGAGCTTCAGGACACCATGATCCCTTCAGAGAGGCATGTTTAGCTTCCTTCTTAGAACACCAGCTCATTTAATTTATTTGCTGGCTTGGGGAGCACCTCTATATAATCCCCAAGAGCTAGTAACAAACATCGTAACTAATTTATGAGTCCTTATTTACTTGGCTGTACTTTCCAAGCTCTTTTCAGGCCCAACACCACCTCCTCTGAGCTCAGAGACAAATAAAGGTGTGATGCCTCTTTTCCTGACTTTCCAATGCGTCATGGGGCCTGTGTGAGAAGCAGCAGGCCCAGATGTGCCAGGTGGTGGGTCCTAAAGTCTGTCTGTTGACCCATTAACACAAGCGAACACTGGCTTCCTTTTTTAATCTAACACTTACTGCCTAGGTAACATTATTATTATTTCCCCCAGCCTATAAATAGATATTCAGCCTCTGAATGAGATGTTCTCAGCAGAGAGTTTTCTCAGGTTTTTATCTTTTAACAGAGTCAGGATAAAGGCTCTTAAGAGAGTTATATGTGGAGAGAGAATTGAAGAAAATACTCAATTTTCTAAGCACTTCTTCATAGTGTGGGGCAGCTGTTCTTCTTAAAAGTTTGCAGAAACATTTACAGTTTCAGATGTACCTAAGTGAGACACCTGTATGGAAGCATGTTTGTTTCATTTTCAACGGGATAGATATTGTACCCATTAGATGGAAATGAAGTTTCATCTTATGTGGCAAACCTCTACCTCGTTAGTAATGGCTACTAAAGCCTTGTGTTGAGAAGAATCCTGAGGCTAAATTTTGGTTCAGTGGAACAAAGTGCTGCACAGAATCAGGGCGGTGTGAAATTAATAGAGACGTGCGGAGCTTCACAAATGACTAGCCTGTGTTAGCAAATAGCATTTCGTTAAATTATAGTCTTCACCCTTTTGTCTCTTGAGTTTGCTATGCTCTTTGTATGGTTTTGTAAACAACCAGCTTTCAATGATCCCATATATTATGGATATAAGATCTAAATAATATGTAAAAACAGCTCTTCATGAAAACTTATTCAATTAAATGTAGCATTTAGTCCTCCCAAATGTTTTATATGGTGTTTATAAACTAAAGAATCATTGATCAATTATTATAAATATTAATAACAAGAAACTATTCCATAAATAACTTGTTATTTGGAAGAAAAAAATGAATAGGATTGTTAAAATAAAAATGATCTTAAAGAGTATTTTGCATAATTTCTTAATTTCTCATATCAGAAACCCAAGGTCCCAAATTCTTGAATCACTATTTTCAAATTGGAAGTTTGAAGTAGAAATAAAATTAACACCCACCCTTCCTCACTTTTTTTCCCCTCTACTCTCACATCTCCTAAGGTTAGCAAACTCATTTTCAGTCATACCCTAAGTCTGAGTTTACAATGATAAATTATCCCTTCACAACTACTTTTCTGATGCAAGATTTTTTATGTGAAATTAGTTGGTTTTATCCCTAATATTAATGATAATAATAGTATTCACCTCAAAAACTTGTTGCAAAGATTAAACATGTAAACCCATGTAAAACACTATAACAGTTATACCACCTAAAGTTTTGGCTATAGCATCATAACTATTGCTCAAAATTAAGTTCTGGCTTTTTGACTATAAGTGTAATATATAGGTAACTTACACAACCCCCAGCCTAAAGTGGTAGTTCTATTTAGGCCAATAATCAAATATTTTTTGAACAATAAGGCAGAATCTTCATCCCTTCCTTTTTTTTTTTTTAACCTATGGTCAGGTCGCATCTTTTGCCATTAATAAGAATGAGGGTGGCCTGGTTTCCTATGAACACTGTGGTTTCAATGAGCTTCCCAATAGTGTTTGCTCCTTGATAAATTTCAAATCCCCTGTCTTCTCTACTACTGTCTGGTGTGGGTTTTTGCAAAATTTCTCTATACTGAGCTTTCTACGTTCATTCTTTCTACCCTGTAAGCAATCTTATCTAATCCATCTTGTCCACTGGTTAATCACCAGAGTGATATTTCTAAGACACATATTGGATCAGATCAATGCTTAGAACCTTCCATTGTTTACCTATAGCTAACATTATGAAATGATGTGTGGAAAAACCCTGACCCCAGCTGCTATCTGTCATTCTTGCCTCAGATATCTACATATACATCTATGTGACCAGATACAAAGAACTATTTAGGGTTCTTCAAACACATGAAATATTTCAAACAAAGGATCTTCCCTATTGGAAGATCAGGTCTGTTTTCATATCTTCTGCATAGTATCTCAGAAAGTTTAATTGCCAGTAAAGTGAGGAGTGTGTTACTCTAGGGATTGCAATAAAATAAAATGAAACAGAAGGGTACATCACATATCTGTGATTAGTGGGTGGGGGGGCGGAAACAAACAAACCTGCAAGAACAGGTGGTAGTAAATAATGCTTGATATGATGTGATAGATCTGTCCTGTTTTCCTTGTTTCTTTGGTCATTCGTAATTCCTAGTGCTTACTGTTTTTCAGAATGTCAGTTATGTTGCTATTTAAAAAAATAGGAACCAGAAAAAGAGAAGCTAGCTGACTACTTGTCTATGCAGGTTAGTACAAAAGTACAGTATCACGTACAGTGACACGATATTTTGGAATGAGGAATTTAATGGGTTATCTAATACATTGTATAAGAATTTGTTGTTCTTATCAAGTGATCAAGTTTAGAATGGAGCATTAATTAATTTGAATGGATGCTTGCTAGTGTGTCTCTAAAAACATGGTTTATGTATGTTGTATGAATGTGAGTCTTTATAAAAGCAACACACACACACACACACACACACACAATAATCACATCAGAAAATTTTATAACCTGCTTTACATTCAACAAAAATCTTTCCTTCCCGACTCTCAGGAACTTTCAACACTTTCATCTCTGTGTTGCCCACATCGCCTGACACCTTTATTTGTTCACTGGGGGCACTCTGAAAGTGCTTGGTGAACTGATTTCCTCATGGATTATTCCAAAATCGCAACACTAGGAGATATAGAAGTGTTGGATGCCACTGGATGAATCCTTCAGTCTCTACATACGCAACTTATGTGTGATTAAATAAGAAAATAAAAAGTACAAATCCCTGAGCTATTTGTTCTGGCTAGAAAAAAAATGTCCTTTTTACCATCTTAATGGTATGTTGTTTTAACACTTCTCACTTGCCATTTTCCTCCAGAAGATAGAAGTGCATTTTAATGGCAGAAACAATTATAGGAAGCAAACTAATATAGCCATTATTAAACATTTATTAAGGCCCCACTGTGTGGGAGCCACTGATGCATTTTAAAAATAACATTCTCACCATAACACTTGTACTCTAACCTAACTTACTTTGCATTTAATTTTTTAATGTAGATAGAAAATTGTAATAGTTAAGTTTTTGAAATTCCAGTGGTGGCCAAGGCAGAGGGAAATGAAAAAAAAAAATCAAAACTGAAGTGATATTCTATATTCTATTAGTCTTAAGGAGTAATGCTCTATAGGGGTCATGCCGACAATGAAACAGCAGTACAAAGTGTATCCCAGGCTCTTCCTAACTTTGTGGTGACAAATGTTATCTGGGGTTCTTCAAAGCCTGAGATATCTGAGGATTTGGGGTGGGAGGCTCATATTAATTGATTAGTGTAGGAGAGGTGGACAGTTGCTGCTCCTAAGTCATTAAAGATTGTGAGGGGTAGACATTCTTATTGGTCATAGGGAGCATAGTAGTAACAACAGCTGCATATAGTAGGCGCTTTCAGGGGGTTTCTGTTGTTGTGTCTGTCCCGTTCCATTGAGAGCTGTGCCTGATCACCCCATTTGTTTGTCCAGGGATTACCTTGCATGTTGCTTCTCAGAAGCCCGTTGTCTTACATCATTTGCCTGTCCACAGAGTTGTATACAAATGGTGAACATTGGACTCAGGCAGCTTCTTTCATGAAATTAGGAACCTCTATGGGGATACAAGGGTTTCTTTTCCTTCTGCATTATAAACTTGAGGATATGGTTTCATGGCTAGCAAGAACCACTTTCCCAGCTCTAGGAAGAAACCATACGTGAAACAGGAGAGAATCAGACTGATAGGTAAATAGAAGTGGAGATACAGAGAGAAAAGTAATGCAGGAAGGGAATTGGGAGGGAAGAGAGGGAGAAGAAGGAGTGGGAGAGAGAGAAAAGGAGGGAGAGGAAAATACCATGAGAGGATGGTGAGAGTGATGAAGATCATGATGAGCATGACAGCATCTTTGCATCTCCTGTGACTCAATTCATATATACCTACAACCTTCCCCGATTATGGAAGCCAATAACCACCTCTCTTGTTTAAGCTTAACTTCTGTTTCCATTGCTTACAACCAAAAATCCCAATTAATACAGACTTCAATGATTTTCAATAGAAAAAGCATTACTATATACTACTATTATTAATAAAAAATAATACCAAACTCAGTGCCAGGTACTAAGCAACTAAGTTTAGTTCATTTAATTATTTCATTATCACATGCATTAGAACCATTTACTGTCATCACCATGTTGTAGATGAGAAAGCAGAGGCACAGAATGGTGAAATGACTTGTTGAGAAGCATTCAGATATCAAGCAATAGATTGTCAGAACTTGAGCTCACGTGGGTAAGCAAAACCCGAGTGCTGGTCTGTGCTCCTGCAACTTTGACTTATAGCAGTAACACCCCAGTCAAGAGGCTCTTCACAACTCTGAGAGAATAAGTCTCAGAACTTAAAACATAATAGGAAAACCAAATAAACTAAGTTGAGGTGAAATGGTTTAAATAAATACATTATATATACATTTTACAAACATTGGATTAATAATAACATTTAATGCTATACTATAAATTTCTTTCTTCTGTCCTATGCTCATTGAAGACTTTTAAGATCTTCTTTCTCCTTGGCCCCAATTAAATATACCTAAATATATTTTGTGTTGTCACAGGTAATATATCCACTAAAAAGCATTTTGGGATATGGTTCTCCATTCAAACATTAATTCATTCCTGGCTTTATGTGCCAGCTGATGGAGTTCTGATATCACATCACTTTCCCTTTTTATCTCCCACTGAGGCTTTCAAAGCTAAAATTCATTGAATTTTCTAATTTTCTACACTTTTATATTCCCAAACTCCGGTTTTCTTATGCTAGAATTTTATTCAAATAGAATTTGTGTTTGGGGAGGGATTGCTTCGCATTTTATCTTATTTTATTTTTTATTGAAGTGTAGTTGATTTACAATGCTGTGCCAATCTCTGCTGTACAGCAAAGTGACTCAGTTATACACATAGAGACATTCTTTTTTTAAAATATTCTTTTCCATTATGGTTTATTTCAGGAGATTGGATATAGTTCCCTGTGTTATGCAGTAGGACCTGTTGTTTATCCATGCTGAATGCAATAGTTTGCACCTGCCAACCCCAGACTGGTAAGCCCATCCTTCTCCTCCCCTCCCCCTTGGCAACCACACGTCTGATCTCTATGTCTGTGAGGCTGTTTCTGTTTCTGTAGAGAGGTTCATTTGTGTCATATTTTAGATTCCACATATAAATGATATCATATGGTATTTGTCTTTCTCTTTCTGACTTACTTCACTTAGTATGATAATCTCTAGTTGCATCCATGTTGCTGCAAATGGCATTATTTAGTTCTTTTTAATGGCTGAGTAGTATTCTATTGTATATATATAGCACATCTTCTTTATCCAGTCATCTGTCAATGGACATTCAGGTTGTTTACATGTTTTGGCTATTGTGCTGCTATGAACATAGGGGTACATGTATCTTTTGAATTATAGTTTTGTCCAGGTATATACCCAGGAGTGGGATTGCTGGATCATATGGTAATTCTATTTTTAGTTTTCTGAGGAGCCTACATACTGTTTTCTATAATGGCTGCATCAACTTACATTCCCATCAACAGTGTAGTAGAGTTCCCTTTTCTCCACACCCTCTCCAGCATTTGTCATTTGTAGACTTTTTAATGATGGCCATTCTGACCAGTGTGAGGTGGCACCTCATTGTAGTTTCGATTTGCATTTTTCTAATAATTAGTGGTGTTGAGAATCTTTTCTTGTGCCTATTGGCCATCTGTATGTCTTCTTTGGAGAAATTTCTGTTAAGATCTGCTCATTTTTTGATTGGGTTGTTTGTTTTTTCTTGTTGTTGATTGTATGAACTGTTTGTATATTTTGGAGATTAAGCCCTTGTCAGTCACATCGTTTGCAAATATTTTCTCCCATTCCATAGGTTGTCTTTTTTTTTTTTTAATGGTTTCCTTTGCTGTGCAAAAGCTTGTAAGTTTGATTAAGTCCCCCCATTTGTTTATTTTTGTTTTTATTTCTATTGACTTGGGACACTGACCTAAGAAAACCTTGTTCAATTTATGTCAGAGAACGTTTTGCCTATGCTCTCTTTAGGAGTTTTATGGTGCCATGTCTTACGTTTAAGTCTTTAAGCCATTCTGAGTTTATTTTTGTGCATGGTGTGTGTTCTAACTTCATTGACTTATGTGCAGCTGTCCAACTTTCCCAGCACCACCTGCTGAAGAGACTTTTTCCCACTTTATATTCTTGCCTCCTTTGTTAAAGATTAATTGACCATAGGTGTGTGGATTTATTTCTGGGCTCTCTATTCTGTTCCATTGATCTGTATGTCTGTTTTTGTACCAACACCACACTGTTTTTGTTTTTGTTTATTTTTTGCGGTACGCGGGCCTCTCACTGTTGTGGCCTCTCCCATTGCAGAGCACAGGCTCCGGACACGCAGGCTCAGCGGCGATGGCTCACGAGCCCAACCGCTCCGCGGCATGTGGGATCTTCCCGTACCGGGGCACAAACCCGTATCCCCTGCATCGGCAGGCGGACTCTCAACCACTGCGCCACCAGGAAAGGCCACACCACACTGTTTTGATTACTGTAACTTTGTAGTATTGTCTGAAGTCTGGGAGAGTTATGCTTCCTGCTTCATTTTTTTTCCCCCCTCAGGATTGCTTTGGCAATTCTGGGTCTTTTATGGTTCCATATAAATTTATGGATTATTTGCTCTAGTTTTGTGAAAAATGTCATGGGTAATTTGATAGGGATTGCATTAAGTCTGTAAATTGCTTTGGGTAGTATTGCCATTTTAACAATAATAATTCTTCCAATCCAAGAGCATGGGATATTTTTCCATTTCTTTGAATCTTCTTTAATTTCCTTTATTAATGTTTTATAGTTCTCAGCATCTAAGTCTTTCACCTCCTTGGTCAGGTTTATTGCTTGGACACTCCTGCAGTGCATTTTTTTACGGATGTAAATTTGGTGATTTCATGTACCAAATGGCCTATAAAAGAAAGTTTTGATAGCTGCCCAATATCCTAGTGGAAAGTTAAGGGAAACCAGGTAGAGATGAATGACTGTATGGCTTAAGGTGATCCTGAAGGTTCAGTCTTAATTAACTGAGCTGGTTATCTGGGTTGACTGGAACCAGAGACTGCACAAAACACAACTGGCTTCATTCAAAGCATTTTCATATGTGCCTCCTCTGTGCCGGACACTATGTACACTAAGAGTTAGATCAGTGAACAACAACAACAAAATGTCTCTGTCCTTTTGTAAGACTCTCTCTCTCTCTCATGCTGCCGGATTGTTATTTTGTAAAAAATGGTCAAGAAAGCATCTCTAATGAGGTAACTCCCGAGCAGAGATCTGAAGGATGTGGGAAGCTGGTTGTGCTGACCCACAGAGGAGGAGTTTTCCAGGCAGAGGGAACAGACATGAGTCCTGAGTAAGGCCTCGGGCATACCAAACAGGGAGTGTATTCAGGGAAAGGGACCACTCCAAGCTTTGTGCAACCAGTTTTCTGAGTTTTCCTCCTCTCATCAACTCTGCAGATGGAAATGAGCATATATTGAATATTGTTCACAATTAGATGTATGTAATTAGGCATATGACTATGGGACTTTCCAGCTATCTTCAGCAAACACTTTCGTTTTCTTTATGGAAGGCTAAATTTTCTAAATCGTTGATGTAGGGAAATATAGGTTGGATATATGTGTGGATGACTTGGTGGCTGATGGCTAGGTAGGTGGAAGGAGAGAGTGATTAATTGTTACTGGGTCCTTCTATCATGATTATTGTTAGAGTAAGCAAAAGCAAATAGACAACCTCCCCCAAAATGTTGCTTTATTTATTTCTGCCTGATAGTTCTATGACTTACACTTTCATATCTATTTATCTCATTGAAACTTATGAGATGCACTTGCCTTCATTCTTCTCATTTTATAGCCAAGTAACCAAGGCTCTGAGACCCAGAGTCTAATGTAAGTTGTCACTGTCATTGACGTGACAGTGTGTGTGAACCCTGGTTTTCACTAAGAATTCAGCTCTAATCTTGCACTATGAGTTACAACATCTCCTTCACAAATTCTGGGACAGAAGTGTTGTGTATGATGTTTTGTTCTTTTTTTTTTCGCTTTTCCTTCCTTATTGCCTTTTTCCCCCCTCTAACTGTCTCCATAAAATCTTTCATCCTCTATTCCCTCCCTGTCTATTTAATTTCAGATGAGTTCCTTCTTTCTAGGCTACTTCATAATAGTTGTCCAAGGGCTACAAGTAAGGCAGAGAAGAGAGAACTTTGACAGGTTTTGTTTTGTTTTCCCATGAGATATGTATACTTTTCCACCAACTGAGGTCAGGACTATTAATATGACTTGCTTTGGCTAATGAAATATGAGCAGGTTTGACACATGACACATTGGAGCAGAAGGTTCCAGAACCACCATAGGGTTCTACTATCGCTTTTCCCCTACACTACCGAAAACAATCCCCAGATAGGGGGTTACCCTGAATCCTGGAGTGAAGCAGAAAGTGTCCAAGTGGAGCAGAGTGGCAAGAAACCCACAGACAACATGTATCATGTGTGAGAGTTCAAATTGTGTTTGTAATCCATTTTGAGTTGAAGGTTCTTTGTTATACCAGCAAACCCCAACTCATCAATAAAAAAAGCAAAAGCACTTTTCAGGCTCTTATGAGCTTCCTCATGCCCTATGTCATATGTGTCTCATCAATATTCTAAGTAAGTCAGGTTTGCTATTATTCCCATTTTAGAGATGTGGAAGTTCAGGTTTAGATGGTATGTGAAAAAGAACAAAAAATTCTTATCCAGGAAGTGGAAAAAATAGTCCTAGTTCTTAGTCTTAGTTCTCTTGATATCTTTTTTAGCTTTCTGCCCTTAATCACATCCTGCCACATAAATGAGCTCAGTCCAGGCCATTTCTGGAATCACTGGAAGCTACATTAAGCCATTCAGGATACTAAGTGCACTTACTGTGAGGAGGACATGAGTCAGTAAACATTATCCTAGTGACCTGAAAAGTTCAGGCAAAGAGCCTTCCTTATGCCATGCTGAGGTTTATTCAGCCAAGAAGCCTCATCTCAAAGACGTGTTAGGCCCAGCCTTGAAACAGTGCATCCTATGTTGAGGAAGTCCCTTTTGACTATCAGCCCAGCCACAAATGGCTCCAGCTGGGTCAGAAGCTGTGGAGAGCAAGGGCAGGTCAGCCAATCCCTGTTTCTAGGGAAAGAGCAGAATCAGAGAAATGATCGTGACCTGAGCTGAATCAGGCGGGAACGAGCCTAACTTTGGGCAGAGGGACACTTGAGAATAGTGCCCTAGGGATTAGTGAAGAACTGAGCTTGAGGTGGGATGGGGAGATCCATTACCCAGGAAATTAAGAGGTATCTCTTCCAAATCTAGAGGAATGAGGCAAAGAGTATAATCTCCAGTCCCATGGGCTTTATGATGACTTTTCATGCTTCAACTTTCTGGTGAGAGAATTGGACTGTGTATTCACATTTTAGATGTTTTAGTTAAGCTGTAATTCCGTTCTTTTTTTTTTTTGCATTCTGTTAATGTTACCTCAGAACAACCACTTCTCTTTCTCTCTCTCGAATGAGATACTATGAATACTTGCCAGAAATATCAAGTTAATGCCCAAGCCAGCTCTATGTTCTGATTTATCTTCCACGTTGACTCCGAGTAACAGAGCCATACATTAAGGAACAAAGCTTGCTGCCGGGGTATTTATAACCTTGTCTTTTAAAACATTTGGCAGACGTTCAAACCTTCCATATGTTCACAGTATTAAACTTTACCATAAAAGGAACTTAAGAGTTACATTTGAAGAAAGCTGGTATTGTATGGTCTGAAAGTCTGGCGGTTAAAAAAAAATAATCAAGTCCAACTTGAAATAACAGACATTCTGTGATCCTGCTGAAAGTTTAAATGCCACACAACAAAGTTCTGCTCTCCCTAACACTGCAGATGTCATATTTCAGGAGCGTTTTCAGTGACTCAGAGCAGACACATTGAGCTTCTGAGCCTGGTTTAATAAGGATGCATTCCTGAGCAGTGAGGACTAGAAAGAAAGGCTATGGGTGGGGCTGTACCAGCCCCAGTGGCACTATTACTTCCTCCCAGCATTGTTAAAGCCTGCAGAAGCTGGGAAGCCTCCTATGGGGGCAGAATCCCTTCAGTGGGCCAAGCATATCTATGGCCATATGGGAAGAAAATACTGAAACCTATTTTAATATTCATATACAGGCATACCTCGTTTTATTGCATTTCACTTTATTGCGTGTTGCAAATACTGTGCTTTTTACAAATTGAAGTTTTGTGGCAACCTTGCATTGAGCAAGTCTATCATCAGCACCATTTTTCCAATAGCATCTGCTCACTTCGTTTCTCTGTGTCACATTCTAGAAGTTCTCACAATATTTCAAATTTTTCATTATTATTATTGTATTTGTGACAGTGATTTGTGATCAGTGATCTTTGATGTTCCTGCTACAACTTGCTCAGATGATGATTAGGATTTTTTAGACAAAATGCTACTGCACACTTACACTATACATAGTGTAAACATAACAGTATAGTGTAAACATAACTTTTATATATACTGAGAAACCAAAAGAGTTTGTATGCCTCCTTTTACTGTGATATTTGCTTTATTGCACTGGTCTGGAACTGAACCCGCAATATCTCCAAGGTATGCTTGTATTTAAATAGAATTTATATCCATTTATCAAAAAGTGAGAAAAAATTTTTTTCCTGATACTCACACATTGATTGAAGCTGGTGCTATTAGTTTCTCCATCTTTCAGAGGGTCCCAAGTCCTGAACAATGTTCAATGTATCCTGTGAAAGAGTGAGAATTCCATAACTTAACAAGATTGGCAATTATTCTACTGCCATTGTGTTGTGAAGTCCTGAAGTTTAGCATGGCTGAGTTAAGTAGATTTATGGATTATTTAACCTGGGTTTGACTAAATTAACCCATTTAAAAAGAAGTGGATTTTTAAAATTCCTGAAAAGAGAATATTGATTGAAGATAATACTAATAAGACAACCAGAAGTAGATTTTAGGACAAGAGAAGAAACTGCTACTCTGAGGATAAGCCTTCATCAGCCACATTTCAAATTAGCATAATAACACTCTAGTCAGATCAATGAAGAATTTGACAAACCAAAAGATAGACTAAATGCAATGTAGTATTTGGATTCTATAGTAATTGAATTCTGAAACAGAAAAAAGGATTTCAGTGGAAAAACTGGTGAAATCCAAATAAAGTGTATAGCTTGATTAAGAGTATTGTATCAATGTTAATTTCTTAGTTTTGATAAATGGTTGTACACACAATTAACATTAAGAGAAACTGGGTAAAGGATATGACATGAAGAGTCTGTACTACCTCTGCAAATTTTCTGTAAATTCAAATCATTCCAAATAGAAACCTTATTAAAACAACTCAAGGTGAAGTGATGAAGAGTAATTATAAAATAAATTTAAAAGCCTGGAAATGAGAAAAAATGCCAATTAACTATAAAGACATTTGAAGTTGTAACTAAAGACTAGGATTGGGGCTTCCCTGGTGGCGCAGTGGTTGGGAGTCCGCCTGCCGATGCGGGGGGCGCGTGTTCATGCCCCGGTCCGGGAGAATCCCACATGCGGCGGAGCGGCTGGGTGTGTGAGCCATGGCCGCTGGGCCTGTGCGTCCGGAGCCTGTGCTCTGCAGCGGGAGGGGCCGCAGCGGTGAGAGGCCCGTGTACCGCAAAAAAAAAAAAAAAAAAAAAAAAAAAAGACTAGGATTTTATTTATTTATTTAATTTGTACATTTTTACTAATTTTTTTCTTCTGTTAAAGATCTTCATTATATACTCATAGATATCTTTGACAAAATACTTTAGATTTACTTTATTTTTTCCAGCTTTATCAAGTTGACCAATACAATTATAATTGTATTTTATAAGATATTTAAAGTGCACAACATGGTGACTTGATATACTTACACAATGTGAAAGAACTTCCCCCCATCAAATTAACACATCCATCATCTCACATATTTACTATTTTGTGTGTGTGAGAACATTTACGCTCTACCCTCTTAGCAAATTTCAAGTGTCAATTATACAATATAGTATTATAAACAAAGTCACTATGCTATACATCAGACTCAGACCTTATTCTTCTTACAAATGAAATGTACCCTTTTACCAACCTCTCTCTATTTCCTCCACCCCTAACCCCTGGCAACCACTTTTTTACTCTGTTTCTGTGAGTTCAACTTTTTAAGAAAATGATTTTAAAGACAAATCATCATCCCTTAAATCTGTGATATACCTCATTCTAAGTATATAATCTATTCATGAAGAAATAGAATTAACATTTTTGAAAGTAGCTTATGCTATGGAGAGAACATTTTGAGATTGTTTCTATTGCTATGTGATTTTCTTGCTAAAAATGATTTACAAATCTATCAAACATTCACAGTTAAAACATATATTGTCAGTAAGTAAAATACATTAAAATAAATATTCACTGCATAAGAAAAAAAGAGTAAGTGATAAATCAGTAATAAGTGATTTATGGCCTTGGATTTTTCTGTTTCTTGAATAGGATTCGCTTGTCTAAGACAGCATTATGATTAGGTGATGATGGGGAGAAAAGGCCAATTGAATTAGTAAGAAATGTAATTGACTGTATTACTAGCTTTTCCTTCATTAATCAAGCAACTCTTCCTCCAAACCTTGTTTTAAAACTCTGATAATCCACAATATCACTATTTTTAGAAACCCTTTCCAAAATTTGGAAAAAGACGTTATGACTAAGAATGTTCATGCTAGTAAATCTAATTCTAGGAATTCATTGCAGAAGATAACCAGAGATCTGTTCTTCTGTAAATAAGGATGTTTATCATAGCAATATTCACAATACCAGAAAAAAAAAAAAAGGAGTGACTTAAATATCTCCAGAATAAATGATGTTACAGACATTTGACTGAATATTATTTGAGCCTGATAATCCTGTTACAAATATTATATAAGGGTGTGGAAACATATTCAAGATTTTTAAAAAATGAGTCTAATGTATACATGCAAGATGATTTAAACAGAAGAAAACAAAAAACAACAGAATGTGCACTTATTCCAAGCCTTATTTTCCTCATTTGGAAAATGGAGATAATGATAACTGCCCATCTCATAGGATAGTTGTAAGAACTCCAAAATGCTTAGGAGGCCAGTCTGATCCAGTATTTTGCACGTAACAGGTGTATGTTGACTGAGGATGATGTTAATTGCATTCTGAAAACCTCAGTGGAGTCTGGCTGCTAGATGTGCTCTGGGTATGTTATTTCAGTGAAAGAAATGTAGCTGGCCAGTGCTTGCTGGAAAGACTTCTGCTTACAATGGATGCGGGATCCCCAAAATGTAGGTGATTCCAAAAGTAATGCCTGCCACTGAAGTTTCTACCACTTGGATGTATCTGGGTCAAGTTCACCTAGACATCCTCTACTTCCTAGCACAGTGATCTGCATTTGCAATGAGAGTTAAGAAGGTAAAATTACGTCTCCCCAGTTGTTCATCAAGCATTGTGTCATCTTTTCTTATCCCTCTTCTTCCTTCTCTTACCCCTTCCTCTCATCCCAACTACAACTGCCTTTGGTCTGCCCTACCATCTCTCTTAGTCTATTATAGTAACATTCATGTTTCCATCCCTATCTCTATTCTATTTCTGCCCCAAACAATATCAAATATCCCCTCTTACAACCAGATGCATCTTCCAAAATTCAAACCTGAGCAATTTGGTTCTTTTTAAAAAATGTTTTCTTTTTCTGGCCTCCTATTTTTCACAGGGCAAAACTGATTGGTACAGCTAAACACATTTATCATTGAATCTCAGTATGGTTCTCAGATGAATTTCAGACCAATCTTGCCATCCATGCTTTGCTTTTCTACTACAGAAAAACCTGCTCTTCCTTGAACACACTATTAGTTATGCCTTGCCTAAAGAACAAGCTGATTCTGTCTTTGGAAAGCTCTAACACTATTTTCCTGTCTTGTGAACTCTTGCTTCATTTTCCATTGTTAGAGATATGGTCTCTTCCAGGAAGCTTTCCTTCTCCTCCCCCAGAAATATTATCTCTCCTTTCTTTGTCTAAAGAAAAAAAAAAAAAACTGTGACTAAACTTCATATTATCTTATCATGTGACATTGTAATTGATTGCTTTGTGCCTGTCTTTACCACTGGACTTCTTGAAGGGCTCTGTTATTTATCTATATCCCCAGGCCAAGAGCAGTATTTCATACAGAGCAGGCCCATAGCTGATGATTGATGATGTGATTGACAAATGCTTTTTGCGCCTTTAAAAAAATTTTTATTGGAGTATAGTTGATTTACAAGTGCTTTTTGAATGGTTGCTGTGTGTAGAAACCTCCCACCATTAATATGCATAAGAAGATGCCTCTAGAAGGTCCCAGGTAATATGCAAATGTTACTTAAGTAGCATTTACTGTATTAGTGTGAAGTATCTATCAAGTTTGAATTTTATTGGGTAATTTACCTATGGCATATAGAGGTGTTACTGGCTTCAGGCATAGGTAGACATGGGTACTTAAAACGTCATCAAAACACTTCCTTCTGTGTCTGCTCTAACTGACTTCATTCTCAGGCAAGCCCTCCCCACATGGTGGTACACATGAGCAATGGTCCCTGTAGACTTACACCCTCCTAAATAACAAGCCCTGAGAAAATCCTTATGTTCTGACAACTAATGAATGCAAAAATTATGGGTGTGATTCTTACTTGGTCAAATGTAGGTCACGCATCAATCTCTAAATGAATCAATGTCTTAACTCTGATTTACTAGGCAGAGGTCAATGACAAATAAAACCTCTGGACTGAAAGAAGAAGAGGGGTGGTTTTCTAAAGGGGAATTTTTATTAAAATAGGAATGTGTGTGTGTGTGTGTGTGTGTGTGTGTGTGTGAGAGAGAGAGAGAGAGAGAGAGAGAGAGAGAGAGAGAGAGAGAGAGAGAGAGAGGGATATGGTAGGTTGGACAAACAAAAAAATAGTTGCCCACCACAGAGAGGTTAACCAAAAAAGATCTTTAACACTGTAAGTCTGTAAGAGTTCCCCTTTTCTCCATGTGTCTTCAAGGCCCATCTCAGATAGAACTTCCTTTATGAAATCTTTCCTGAAGCCCCCAGGAAGTGTGAGTCACTTGCACCTGTGTTCCCCAGCTCCTGATCGTGCTTCCATCCTTGCACAATTATGTCCTACTGCAATTGTTTGTCCACTGTTGTCTTCCCCAATAGATCTTACATTCCTCAGAGAAGGGACAGTCTGTATGTTCCTCTTCTTCTTGTGTATCTTCAATCCCTTATTGAATATGCAAGAGCTCATTGTAGGCATGGATATAGAAGGGGATACAACTTGAGGGAAAGAGTAGGAGTTGTTCAAGAGGTAATATGCCCAGGGTGATTCTATCTACCTCATGAGACTGAGGGCCATAAACAGGGGATACCATTTTCTGACCACCTACTTATCTTCCTCTACCCTGCAATGATACAGTAAAGAATATATGGCTAGGGCTTCCCTGGTGGCGCAGTGGTTGAGAGTCTGCCTGCCGATGCAGGGGACACGGGTTCATGCCCTGGTCGGGGAGGATCCCACATGCCGCGGAGCGGCTGGGCCTGTGGGCCATGGCCGCTGGGCCTGCGCATCCAGAGCCTGTGCTCGCAACGGGAGAGGCCACAACAGTGAGAGGCCCGCGGACCGCAAAAAAGAAAAGAAAAAAAAAAAAAAGAGGGTACTGGAGAGATATTACATTTAGCACACGTCCACTAACCAATGAGAAAGCTCAGTGTCCTGGGTGAGGCAACCCTATCTATGGGCCAACCATATCCATGGTACCTGAGGATCTCAGAGCTTCAACAATTTGACATCCTTTGAGAAACACTTCTGCTCCAACAAAATCAAATAGCACTCCTGGGCTGGGCCCCTAGAAGAGGAGGGTGTGCCTAGGGAGTGCTCAAAGAAAGCCTGAGACTTTTTTCTTTGTAATCTTTATAAGTGCATATTTTAAGTTTTTAAATTAATAGCCTTTATTTTTTAGTACAGTTTTAAGTTTACAGAAAAATTCAGAGGAAAGTAGAGCAAGTGCCCGTATACCACTGCAGACCCTCCCACCCAGTTTCCCGTCTTATTAACCTCTTGCATCATGTGGTTCATTTCACAGTATCAATGAGCCAATAAAGATACAATATTATTAACTAAAGTCCATAGTTTACATTAGGGTTCACTCTTTTTGTTGTATATTCTATGGGTTTGGAGATATATATATATACATATCTAATGACATGTATCTACTTTTACAGTATCATAGAAAAGAGTTTCACTGCCCTAAAAATCCTCTGTGTTCCATGTATTCATCCTTTCCTCCTTCCCCCAAAGCCCGTGGCAAACACTGATTTTTTTTTTTTTTACTGTTGCCCTAGTTTTGTCTTTTCCAAAATGCCATCTAGTAGAAATAAAGTAGTTTGTAGCCTTTTCAGACTGGCTTTCAGATTGTGCCACAGTTTGTTTATCCATTCACCTATTGAAGGACATCTTGGTTGCTTCTACATTTCGGAAATTACGAAGGAAGTTGTAAACATTCATACACAGGCTTTTGTGTTGATATACGTTTTCATCTCATTTGAGTAAATACTGGGGAGCACGATGGTTGAATCATATGGTGAGGCTATGTTTAGTTTTATTCGAAACTGCCAAACTATCTTCCAAAGTCTATGTACCATTTTGCATCCCCACCAGCAATGAATGAGAGCTCCCTTTGCTGCACATTCTCGCAGTATTTGGTGTTACCAGTGTTTTGGATTTTACTGATTTGATAGGTGTGTAGCAGTCTGAATTTTCTACCCAAAGTTTTCTCTTGGTGTCATCCACTGTGACTTTGAATGACTACCTTATCATTTTCTTCAATGAGCCACAGTTATTACCAGTGACCTGGAGGAATGGCCTCTTCATTCTCATGAGAAACAGTAAATCTCACATTAGAATTATGCAGAAACCTGGGCTTCACTCCATTCTTACTTCCCCAAATATCCTGAGAGAGGCCTTTGAATTTGCATAGTTCACAAGCTCGCCTGTGATTCTTAAAAACATGAAAGTTTGAGGACCAGTATGGGGATTCTTGTTTTGAACCATTTAGACTCACCTCCTGTCTACGGGCCTTCCGAGGAGAACCTCTACATCCTTCTCACGTGTCCTGAACCCACTATTAGTTGTACTGGACACAGAGAGATTTTGAAGTAATAACTTCAAGACTCTGAGCTCCCACTTCCTTGTTTGTACAATCACACTGATGCTACCTACCCCAAAGAGCATCTATGAGAATTGAATAAATAGCTGGTGTATGAAGATCCTTGGGACAATGACCAACAGAAGCAGCTGCTCAACCAATTGCTTCCTTCCTTCTCAGTTAGTTGGTTTCTACATATATCTGTTTGTGCAGCTGACCACACCACTGCCTAATTCTAATAAATGCATAGTCAGCTTGGTCCAACATATCTAAAGCTCATCTGAGTCCATAATTCTTATCCACCACTTCCAAGATTAACCAAGTAAAATGGCGTGGGTGAAAGGCTGAGAACTAATCACAACTGATTTGTGTTAAACCTACCTAGTTTTCTACACTCTATACTTGATTCAAAGAGAGAAATTAAAGGGGCCAAAGGGTGAAAACCAAGTGGAGAGCTATTATTTTTATCACAAAGGAGACTTTTATGCCTGTATTAACAGTATTTGTGTGTCATGTACATATGAGACAAAGCTTACAGAAGAGAGACCCCGACTTAAACTTTTCATTCACATGATGTTCTCAGGAAGAAAGGACCAGGAGGATGACCCATCTCAGTCTTACCATTTTGGCAGTGAGTGAGAAACCTGAAGTCCAGAGGGAAGGAACTAGTTCATACTGCTATTAGTGGAGAGCCGGAGGCTAAAACTTCTTGACTTGAATAAGTTGTTAAAAAAAATAGAATAAAATAAAATCTGCCCTAGCTTCCCATTATGAGCTTAGCTCTAGGTTCTACATCTTAGGTCTCCTGCTTCCACCTGACTCTGTTTGTTCTTGGTGCCCATGCTGTCCTGTGCCATCTCTACCCCACCCCCTTTGCTTGAAGGATCAGCTGTGACACTTCAGGTTTCCATCTCTGCTTCCTGGCTTCTTATCTGTCTCCCTTGGCTTCCCCAAGGACTGATGATGGTCAATGTATCTCCCCAGTGTGGTGACCCTAATACATCTGTGCATCTCTCTCCATCAAGGCCCTTGGCTCCCTGAGTCCCAATCAAGACATTCTCTCTCCCCACCATGTCACCTTAGAAGAAAACACTCTATCTTCCATCTAAGAGAATGATTCCTTACCCCTGCTTTGTTTTGAAAGGACTCACTTAAAAATATATTTTTACATTTATGTATAGTAAAATGGACTCTTTTGGATGTACAGCTCAATGTGCTTTTACAAATGCACAGATACATGTAACTTCTATCACCATCAGAATAGAACACTGAGGACTCATTTTTTTGGGGGGGGCATGTATAGTTGCTTTACAATGTTGTGTTAGTTTCCACCATACAGCGAAGTGAAGTGGAGTTCCCTGTGTTATACAGTAGGTTCTCATTAGTTATCTATTTTATATATATATTAGTGTATATATGTTAGTCCCAATCTCCCAATTCATCCCACCTCCCCTTTCCCCCCTTGGCATCCATGTGTTTGTTCTCTACATCTGTGTCTCTATTTCTGCCTTGCAAACTGGTTCATCTGTACCGTTTTTCTAGATTCCACATACATGTGTTAATATACGATATTTGTTTTCCTCTTTCTGACTTACTTCACTCTGTATGACAGTCTCTAGGTCCATTCACATCTGTATGAATGACCCAATTTCGTTCCTTTTTATGGCTGAGTAATATTCCATTGTATATATGTACCACATCTTCTTTATCCATTCATCTGTAGATGGGCATTTAGGTTGCTTCCATGACCTGGCTATTGTAAATAGTGCTGCAATGAACTTTGGGGTTCATGTGTCTTTTTGAACTATGGTTTTCTCAGGGTATATGCTCAGTAGTGGGATTGGTGGGTCATATGGTAATTCTATTTTTAGTTTTTTAAGGAATTGCATACTGTTCTCCGTAGTGGCTGTATCAATTTACATTCCCACCAACAGTGCAAGAGGGTTCCTTTTTCTCCATATCCTCTCCAGCATTTTTTGTTTGTAGATTTTCTGATGATGCCCATTCTAACTGGTGTGAGGTGATACCTCATAGTCGTTTTGATTTACATTTCTCTAATAATTAGTGATGCCGAGCATCCTTTCATGTGCCTCTTGGCCATCTTATGTCTTCTTTGGAGAAATGCCTATTTAGGTCTTCCACCCATTATTTGATTGGGTTGTTCATTTTTCTTTTTTATATTGAGCTGCATGAGCTGTTTGTATAATTTGGAGATTAATCCTTTGTCTGTTGCTTCATTTGGAAATATTTTCTCCCATTCTGAGGGTTGTCGTTTCGTCTTGTTTCCTTTGCTGCACAAAAGCTTTTAGGTCCCATTTGTTTATTTTTGTTTTTATTTCCATTACTCTAGGAGGTGGATCAAAAAAGATCTTGCTGTGATTTATGTGAGGACCCATTTTTAAACTAACTCTATTTGTTCAGTGATATTTAATTCATTCCTTATTTTATTTTATTTCTAGTACTTATCTTCCAATCACAGCTTCTGATCTGGGTGAGAGATCCAGTGTAATTAAAATAATTTGATAAAAATTATCCAAGAGTAAAGAGACGTAGAATTTTAATTCCCTTGTACAGCCTGATTGCCCATAAGTATCAGTCTTCTTCAGGCCTTTTAAAATAAAGGAAGTATCTCATGGATCCTTAATACTACCTTCAATGACGTCTAGACTCAGGTTTGAGGGTTATGAGTGGGTCTGGTCTAGAACTAGGTAAAAATACTTTTCTTAACTCCTTTGAAGTTACTCCAGGGGAACCCGCTGTGGAGGTACTCGGAAATTGTTGCAAAGTTTATAGCATGAGTCTCAAAGATATGAGGTATCATTCCTGGCAGAGTATTAGAGAGTTTTTCCTATCAAGTCATTTTGACAGCTAAGTCAGTATTGATCTCTACATTCTCAAATATCAAAACCAACTTGTCAGCGATACAAAGAAAGTGGCCAGAGACCTCCCAGGAATTTCCTGCTAGAAAAAAAAAAAAAAAAAATTCTTGCCCTTTGCTGTCCAAATGCTCAGCATGCTAAACCTCACTTTGAATCAGTCTCTCAGACAGATAATGAGGTGGTAACACAATGCAGGACTGTAATAGAAATGGATTGAGTGAAAAAGAATTTCTCAGGATATGAACTGAGATATGTACACAAAAACAGGCAGCAATCATTAATAAAACTCATTCTTTGGTCTCATTCTCAATCTGTCTTTCCTGCCTGGTTGGAAACCAGGATTTTTTAGAAGGGAATAACACATCAAACAACACATCTGCGTGTTTAATGAAGGTGTCAGACTGAAGTTGTGTTTTAAAATGGAAATCCTTTGGCAAACTGCAATAAGGAGATAAGATGCTTTTTATGGACTGCAAGAATTTAAATACTTTGAGTTGCTTTCACAGAATGCCCTTAAGTTTTAATAATATCCAGACATTCTTATTTTGCAGTGAATGATTAAGGAGAAAATGTGTCATACATTGCCATAATTACAGAGAGACTGGCTATTTTGAACATAAAATAAAGTAATGGGATCACTGTTTTTTTTCCTTAATAGAAATAAAGGAAATTTGGAGCCAACGAATGTAGTCATCCTACTCCATTTTACAGATGGTGAACTTCTAGATAATTAAATAATGACAATGACTAGCATGGAACCAGGGTATTTGGGGATCATGACTTGGAGAAATGGTACTACAGGTACCAGATAGGTGGTCTGCGGTTAGGGGACTGAGCTTCTTTTGACATCTCTGTTTTGCCCTGAATGCGATAAGAAGGTTAAAGACTAGGGTAATTGGAAGTGGTTTAGATCAGAACAGTGGTCAGGAAATAAGACCTTAAATGAAACCATAAGTTGGTGAGGCTGTTTTGCTTGGAGAAATCAGTGCTGAGAACTATAATCATACCAATAAAAGGAAGCAGGTAGCAAAGTGGGTTTTAACACTATATTTGGCTGCTTTTGTACTAGATGGGCAATCTTGGGGCCATCTTCGTCTTTCTTCAGGCTTCATTTTATATTTATCTATCTATCTATCTATCTATCTATAGAGGGAGATACCTACGGCATACCACACCAAAGAAAAAAATCATTTCTATTCAGATAGCCCATCTGAATGTAAAAGACTAAACAATTAAACAATACAGCTTTTGGAAAAAAAATGCAGGAGGATATCTTCATGAATTTGAGGAAGGCAAATAATTCTTAGAAAAAACATAGAAAATGATAAGTGATAAATTGGTCCACATTAAAATTAGGAATTTTTGTTAAAAAAATAACCCTTTAGAGATTGAGGAAACAATCCACAGGATTGGAGACTATATTAACGATACATATATCCAACAATGGACTTGAATCCAGAATTTAGAAATCACTGTTACCATAAGCAAAAGGCAGATGATGACCCAATTTTAAAAACGGGTAAAAGATTTGAACAAGCACTTCATAAAAGTGGACATCGAAATAGCCAATGAACATAGGAAACAGTGCTTAACTATCATTAGGGAAGTCCAGTTAAAACCACGATGTAATATTGGTACACCCAACAACAATGGGTAAAATGAAAAAGACACATGGCACCAAGTGAGGGGCTGAAGGATGTGGAGTAACTGGAAACTTGTATCCTGCTGGTTGGTGTTTAACTTGGTGCAATCATTTTGAAAGAAATGCAAAACAAACAAACAAACAAAAGAGAAACCAAAAAACCCCAACAAAAATAACTCTAAAGCTAAAAAAAAAAAAAGGCTTATGATTTATCAATTTTTATCCCTAGGCTTATAGGAATGTGTACATATGTGGGCTAAAAGACATATACGAAAATGTTCATAGAAGCAGTATTTGGAATAGCCCAAACCAGCCCAAATGTTTACGTACAATAGAAAAGATAGTTAAGTTGTATATTCATGCAATAGAACATTGCACAGCAAAGATCAGGAACAAATTACAGTGAAACACAATAGTATGAATGAACCTCACCAAACAATGTGGAGTGAAAGAAGCCAGTCACCCCAAAATACACATTATTTGATTTCATTTACATAGAGCTCAAAAATAGGTGAAACAAATTGATGATGTGACAAGTTAGGAGAGTGGTTATCTTCTATGGGGGTGGCTAGAAAGGGGTACATGGGGCCTTCTGGGGTTCTGGGGTTCTGTTACTGCTTCCTGATATAAACACTGGCTATGCAGATGTATTCACTTTTTAAAAAATTCATTTTTTAAAAATTCATGAATTTGTGATCTTTTCTGTATATTTTATTTCTTAATAAAATTTGAAAAACCAAATGAGGGTGTCAGAGTAGAGAATTTCTGAGACAACATTTATTAGTCTACTAAAGCCTAAAAAATAAACTGATTAAAAAATTACTAAAGCCTAATAAATAAACTAATTACAAAAATAATCCTGGGGACTTTGCTAAAACAACAGATTTCAGGGCTCTATTTCCAGAGAACATTACTCTTAGGACCAGGGAAGGGCTTATTTTAAAATAAATTACCTAAGTTATTCTAACTTAAGTGGGTTTGTGGACCATCTTTTGAGAAATGTTATAAAAAGGAGTCTTTCAATGTTGATATTTTAAAGCCATGTGGCCAACTAGCAGATCAAGCTAGTCATAAAGTTATGACAGTATCTTCACTAAGATTTTTGACAGAAGAAGTTAGCATGAAAATACATTGTCACAGCTTCAGTGTTTGCTGTTTCCAAGAGTGTCATTCTTCTTGGGATGTTTTCCATTTAATAAATAGCTTTATAGATATACAGGAAATAGAGTGTAGGGAAGAGAAGGGGTTCTGATAATGGGTGCAGAACCTTTATGCTCAGGTCATCCCTTCCAATTTGGTGGTTGACAAGACTGGACCAAATGACCAGAGTCATTACATGTGAGCACTTTTACAGCATCCCTAGAAATGAGTTTAAGACCCAGTGGAATACAGCTGGGGTTGCTCACATCACTGGGATTGTTTTCACATAGAAAGACTGCAGAAGGTAGAAGTGGGACAATGTGCATGAATTCACTACAGAGACATGCTTCCTGTCCTGTGTGATTGCCACTAATAAGACTCTTCTACAGTGCAGTGGTAGTGGTGGAGAACATTGCACCTGAAACAATCAATAATAAGAAATGCAATGTATTTTGCAGTAAAATATTTAATATTGTTTATCTCATGAAATAGTATTTTCATGTAATTCCATAATATGCATATCATGGAAATTGCTGGTTTAATATATGTGCCAATGAAACAATTTCTTTGTTCTACATTGTTAGAGGACAACCATCATTGGCAGAAAGGATGGAGACATGCAAGGTAAGGGAAGCAATAACGGGACATGGCTTCATCCACCAGAGGACATTGGGAATATTTGTCCTTTGGCTGTAATTATGTCAAATTAGTGAGAAAACATTATTAATGGTACCTTTTAGTTTTTTATTTTGATTTTGTATACTAATCAAGATCTTTGACTAGCAATAATATGTACTGAATTAATTTTAAAAGGAAAATGATTAAGATGTTTAAATGAATTCAACAAATTTATGTGCATCTATACTTATCTCTAATTCTCATTGTATCGTTTCAAGACAAGAAAGAAGTTTCTTTCTTCCATGATTCATCTATCCACTATATTTTCCATCTATTTTCTCTTGGCCCTTGAGTGATCTTGCTTCATTAATAACTTCTCTTTTTCCTCTATTTTCAGTCTTTTTCTCTTTGTGGGCTCTTTCTTATCAGCATATAAACACATACAAGTACTTTTAATTAAAAAAAAAAAAAACTATTCGTCTTTCCATTCGTTTTTTCACCCTTGTATACCCTCCCTGTTAAACTTCTTGAAAGAACTGTCCAGTCACATTGGCATCACTTCCTCACTACTCAATCCCCAAGTCACTGAAGTCTGGTCAATGCCTCCATTATATCGCTGAAGCTGCTCATTAAAACTCATCAAAGCCCTCCTAGTTGGTGAATCTAATAATTAATTTTCAATTGCTATCTTAATTTGAGGTTTCTGGAACATTTAATCTTATTGATCTTTCCCTCTTATTGAAGTTTACTTTTTCTTTGGACTCAACCACACCAGTTTTCCTGGCTCCCTGGTTACTTGCAGGAAGGAATTAATTTTCCAGACCACACCTTTCAATAGAGGGAAGGTGTTAGCCCCTCTATTACTTCAAAGATGGTGTGGTGAGAGTGAGCATACAAGTGCTCCCCTTTCCCTATGATTCAGTCCACCACACTAATCTACTTACATTGGGGTTGCCTTATCTGATTGGTGAGATGGCTGAGACACTGGATTTTGTTTACCAGAGGGTAATTTCTCGGCCTATAAAAATTTTGTGGACCACCAGAGGGCAGACAGAAGAAGCAAGAAGAACTACAATCCTGCAGCCTGTGGAACAAAAACCACATTCACAGAAAGATAGACAAAATGAAAAGGCAAAGGGCTATGTACCAGGTGAAGGAACAATATAAAACCCCAGAAAAACAACTAAATGAAGTGGAGATGGGCAACCTTCCAGAAAAAGATTTCAGAATAATGATAGTGAAGATGATCCAGGACCTCGAAAAAAAAATGGAGGCAAAAATCGAAAAGATGCAAGAAGTGTTTAACACAGACCTAGAAGAATTAAAGAACAAACAAACAGAGATGAACAATACAATAACTGAAATGAAAAATACACTAGAAGGAATGAATAGCAGAATAACTGAGGCAAAAGAACAGATAAGTGACCTGGAAGACAGATTGATGGAATTCACTGCTGTGGAACAGAATAAAGAAAAAAGAATGAAAAGAAATGAAGACAGCCTAAGGGACCTCTGGGACAATATTAAATGCAACAACATTTGCATTATAGGGGTCCCAGAAGGAGAAGAGAGAGAGAAAGTACCCGAGAAGATATTTGAAGAGATTATAGTCGAAAACTTCCCTAACATGGGAAAGGAAATGGCCACCCAAGTACAGGAAGTGCAGTGAGTCCCAGGCAGGATAAACCCAAGGAGAAACACGCCGAGACACACAGTAATCAAATTGGCAAAAATTAAAGACAAAGAAAAATTATTGAAAGCAGCAAGGGAGAAACGACAAATAACATACAAGGGAACTCCCATAAGGTTAACAGCTTATTTCTCAGCAGAAACTCTACAAGCCAGAAGGGAGTGGCAGGATATACTTAAAGTGATAAAAGGGAAGAACCTACAACCAAGATTACTCTACCCGGTAAGGATCTCATTCAGCTTCGATGGAGAAATCAAAAGCTTTACAGACAAGCAAAAGCTAAGAGAATTCAGCACCACCAAAACAGCTTTACAACAAATGCTAAAGGAACTTCTCCAGGCAGGAAACACAAGAGAAGGAAAAGACCTAAAATAACAAACCCAAAACAATTAAGAAAATGGTAATAGGAACATACACATAGATAAGTACCTTAAATGTAAATGGATTTAATGTTCCAACCAAAAGACACAGACTGGCTGAATGGATACTAAAACAAAACTCATATATATGCTGTCTACAAGAGACCCACTTCAGACCTAGGGACGCAAACAGTGAGGGAATGGAAAAAGATATTCCATGCAAATGGAAATCAAAAGAAAGCTGGAGTAGCAATACTCATATCAGATAAAATAGACTTTAAAATACAGCATGTTACAAGAGACAAGGAAGAACACTACTTAATGATCAAGGGATGAAACCAAGAAGAAGATATAACAATTATAAATATATATGCACCCAACATAGGAGCACCTCAATACATAAGGCAACTGTTAACAGCTATAAAAGGGGAAATTGACAGTAACACAATAATAGTTGGGGACTTTAACACCTCACTTACACCAATGGACAGATCATCTAAACAGAAAATAAATAAGGAAACAGAAGGTTTAAATGATACAACAGACCAGATAGATTTAATTGATATTTATAGGACATTCCATCCAAAACCAGCAGATTACACTTTTCTCAAGTGTGCACGGAACATTCTCCAGGATAGATCGCATCTTGGGTCACAAATCAACCCTCAGTAGATTTAAGAAAATTGAAATCATATCAAGCATCTTTTCTGACCACAGTGCTATGAGATTAGAAATCAATTACAGGGAAAAAAATGTAAAAAACACAAACACATGGAGGCTAAACAATACGTTACTAAATAACAAAGAGATCACTGAAGAAATCAAAGAGGAAATCAAAAAATACCTAGAGAGAAATGACAATGAAAACACGACAATCCATAACCTATGGGATGTAGCAAAAGCAGTTCCAAGAGGGAAGTTTATAGCTATATAAGAATACCTCAAGAAACAAGAAAAATCTCAAATGAACAATCTAAACTTACACCTAAAGGAACTAGGGAAAGAAGAACAAACAAAACCCAAAGTTAGCAGAAGGAAAGAAATCATAAAGATCAGAGCAGAAATAAATGAAACAGAAACAAAGAAAACAATAGCAAAGATTAATAAAACTAAAAGCTGGTTCTTTGAGAAGATAAACAAAATGATAAACCATTAGCCAGACTCATCAAGAAAAAGAGGGAGAGGACTCAAATCAATAAAATTAGAAACGAAAAAGGAGAAGTTACAACAGACACCGCAGAAATACAAAGCATCCTAAGAGACTACTACAAGCAACTCTATGCCAATAAAATGGACAACCTGGAAGAAATGGACAAATTCTTACAAAGGTATAACCTTCCAAGATTGAACCAGGAAGAAACAGAAAATATGAACAGAACAATCATGAAATTGAAACTGTGATTAAAAATCTTCCAACAGGGGATTCCCTGGTGGCGCAGTGGTTGAGAGTCCGCCTGCCAATGCAGGGGACATAGGTTCATGCCCTAGTCTGGGAAGATCCCACATGCCATGGAGCGGCTTGGCCCGTGAGCCATGGCTGCTGAGCCTGCGCCTCCGGAGCCTGTGCTCCACAACGGGAGAGGCCACAACAGTGAGAGGCCCATGTACAGGAAAAAAAAAAAAAAATCTTCCAACAAACAGAAGTCCAGGAGCAGATGGCTTCACAGGTGAATTCTAACAAACATTTAGAGAAGAGCTAACACCCATCCTTCTCAAACTCTTCCAAAAAATTGCAGAGGAAGGAACATCCCAAACTCATTCTATGAGGCCACCATCACCCTGATACCAAAACCAGAACAAGATATTACAAAAAAAGAAAATTACAGACAAATATCACTGATGAATATAGATGCAAAAATCCTCAACAATATACTAGCAAACAGAATCCAACAACACATTAAAAGGCTCATACACCATGATCAAGTAGGATGTATCCCAAGGATGCAAGGATTCTTCAATTTATGCAAATCTATCAATGTGATACACCATATTAACAAATTGAAGGAAAAAAAACATATGATCATCTCAATTGATGCAGAAAAAGCTTTTGACAAAATTCAACACCAATTTATGATAAAAAATCTCCAGAGGGCTTCCCTGGTGGCGCCGTGGTTGAGAGTCCGCCTGCCGATGCAGGGGACACGTGTTCGTGCCCCGGTCCGGGAGGATCCCACATGCCGCGGAGCGGCTGGGCCCGTGAGCCATGGCCGCTGGGCCTGCGCGTCCGGAGCCTGTGCTCCGCAGCGGGAGAGACCACAGCAGTGAGAGGCCGCGTACTGCAAAAAAACAAAACAAACAAACAAAAAAATCTCCAGAAAGTGGGCATAGAGGGAACCCACCTCAACATAATAAAGGCCGTATATGACAAACCCAAGCAAACATCATTCTCCATGGTGAAAAACTGAAAGCATTTCCTCTAAGATCAAGAACAAGACAAGGATGTCCACTCTCACTACTCTTATTCAACATAGTTTTGGAATTCCTAGCCACGGCAATCAGAGAATAAAAAGAAATAAAAGGAATTCAGTTTGGAAAAGAAGAAGTAAAACTGTCACTGTTTGCAGATGACATGATACTATACATAGAGAATCCTAAAGATGCCACTAGAAAACTACTAGAGCTAATCAATGAATTTGGTAAAGTTGCAGGATACAAAATTAATGCACAGAAATCTCTTGCATTCCTATACACTAATGATGAAAAATCTGAATGAGAAATTAAGGAAACAATCCCATTCACCATTGCAACAAAAAGAATAAAATACCTAGGAATAAACCTACCTAGGGAGCCAAAAGACCTGTTTGCAGAAAACTATAAGACACTCATGAAATAAATTAAAGATGATAGCAGCAGATGGAGAGGTATAACATGTTCTTGGATTGAAGAATCAATACTATGAAAATGACTATACTACCCAAAGCAATCTACAGATTCAATGCAATACTTATTAAATTACCAATGGCATTTTTTACGGAACTAGAACAAAAAAATCTTAAAATTTGTCTGGAGGGGCTTCCCTGGTGGCGCAGTGGTTGAGAGTCCGCCTGCCGATGCAGGGGACACAGGTTCGTGCCCCGGTCCGGGAAGATCCCACATGCTGCAGAGCGGCTGGGCCCGTGAGCCATGGCCACTGAGCCTGCACGTCCGGAGCCTGTGCTCCACAACAGGAGAGGTCGCAACAGTGAGAGGCCCGCGTACCGCAAAAAAAAAAAAAAAAAAATTTGTCTGGAGACACAAAAGAACCCAAATAGTCAAAGCAGTCTTGAGGGAAAAAAATGGAGTTAGAGGAATCAGACTACCTGACTTCAGACTATAATACAAAGTTATAGTAATCAAGACAATATGGTACTGGCACAGAAACAGAAACATAGATCAACGGAACAAGATAGAAAGCCCAGAGATAAAGCCACGCACCTATGGTCAACTAATCTATGAGAAAGAAGGCAAGGATATACAATGGAGAAAAGATAGTCTCTTCCATACGTGGTGCTGGGAAAACTGGACAGCTACATGTAAAAGAATGAAATTAGAACACTCCCTAACACCATACCCCAAAATAAACTCAAAATTGATTAGAGACCTAAATGTAAGACCAGGCAGTATGAAACTCTTAGAGGAAAACATAGGAAGAACACTCTTTGGCATAAATCACAGCAAGATCTTTTTTGATCCACCTCCTAGAGTAATGGAAATAAAAACAAAAATAAACAAATGTGACCTAATGAAACTTCAAAGCTTTTGCATAGCAAAGGAAACCATAAACAAGATGAAAAGACAACGCTCAGAATGGGAGAAAATATTTGCAAACGAATTAGCGGACAAAGGATGAATCTCCAAAATATATAAAAGCTCATGCAGCTCAATATTAAAAAAACAAACAACCCAATCAAAATGGGCCAAAGACTAAAATAGAGATTTCTCCAAAGAAGACATACAGATGGGCAAGAAGCACACGAAAAGCTGCTCAACATCACTAATTATTAGAGAAATGCAAATCAAAATGACAGTGAGGTATCACCTCACACCAGTTAGAATGGGCATCATCAGAAAATCTACAAACAACAAATGCTGGAGAGGGTGTGGAGAAAAGGGAACCCTCTCGCACTGCTGGTGGGAATGTAAATTGATACAGCCACTACGGAGAACAGTATGGAGGTTCCTTAAAAAACTAAAACTAGAATTACCATATGATCCAGCAATCCCACTAGTGGGCATATACCCTGAGAAAACCATAATTCAAAAAGACACATACACCTCAATGTTCATTGCAGCACTATTTACAATAGCCAGGTCATGGAAGCAACCTAAATGCCTATTGACAGATGAATGGATAGAGAAGATGTGGTACATATATACAATGGAATATTACTCAGCCATAAAAAGGAACGAAATTGGGTCATTTGTTGAGACGTGGGTGGATCTAGGGACTGTCATACGGAGTGAAGTAAGTCAGAAAGAGAAAAGCAAATATCGTATATTAACACATGTATGTGGAACCTAGAAAAATGGTACAGATGAACCAATTTGCAGGGCAGAAGATGAGACACAGATGTAGAGAACAAACGTGTGGACACCAAGGGGGGAAAGCCGCAGGGTAGTGGGGGTGGTGGTGTGATGAAATGGGTGATTGGGATTGACATGTATACACTGATGTGTATAAAATTAATGACTAATAAGAACCTGCTGTATAAATAAATAAATAAAATAAAATTCAAAAAAATGAAAGTTTGTGTCTTTCTTTCTCTGCCCACAGATATGATTGACTCAACTTAAGCCCCTAGTCTTCAGGTGGGAAATAGACCTGTTCTCTCCACAGCCTTCTCCCAGTTTCTCACTTTTCTACTGAGACGTATGACGGATCAGGGCTGCAAGATAGTCAAAATGTGCCCCTTTGTTATTTGGGGATTACTGTCTGAGACAGAGGGATGGCAGGAGGCCTTTACATTTTTGTCTTTAGTTTGCAGATACGTTTTTCAAACATATGAGTCAGCATCACATCAAGTTAAGAAAACTACTCTAGGTAATTCAAAATTTAATATAGCTTAATACATACAGACTTAGTGGGTTACACAGTGATGGAAGAGCAGAAAAGTGTTAATGGAACCCAGGAGCTGTGCCTATTTGGTGCGAGCTAGAATCAGAGAGAGGGCTGCTTCACTCCATGGAAAAAGGGCTACTCATGAGCTAGACCATTGAGGATACTCAGCATTATCTTAAAATTCCCCCAAGCATAGAGAAGGAGGAAGAAAATTCTGCTTCTTTCTTTCATCCCACCCCCTCAATCTTCCACCAGTATTATCCATTGACCAAATACAACCTGAAGTCCATTAGCATGGTAGCATGGGCAATATAGCTTGCAAGATACATTCACTGGTAGGGGTTTAGGAAAACCCAACTTTTCTTAGGAGAAGTTGTTTTGAGCTTTATTGGGACATAAATAATGTTGATCCCCAGATGGCTCCTTGTATCTTTTCTCTACTGGTAATAACCTGGAAAGGTCAAAAGGTGAGCCAACTACACTCCAAACTTCAACAGCTTCTTGTCAATTTTGAATAAGTGACCTGCTACTTCTACCTGAATATTGACATAACCAAGCCTCTCCTTAGTATTTCAATTGTCATTCTAAGCTGACTCCCAATATCTATATGCCCAGCTTTGATCTATCTCCTGAATTTCAGTTCTATAACTTCAACTGTCTGATTAACTTCTTTCCAAAATATCTCACTTGCAGGAAAAGCTGGTACATTCAACTCAATACATCCCCAATAGAAAGCATCTTGCTCTGTAATTTGTTTCTTTTCCTTTATTGGTTATCTTAATGAATGGTGCCCACATCCTCTCATCTGTGCTATCCAGGATCCTGGAAATCCCTCTTACTCATCTTTTATACAAATCATTCAATTACTTAAAGGGCGTCCAATTATGTCACTCTAAGTACCTCTCAAGCTCTGACCACTTTGCACTCTGATTGTCTCCTCCTGTCTCTGCTGCTGGTCCTCTTTTTCTGGTTTTTAGCTTCTCTCAGCTGTGTTATTGCAACACCTCTATCTATCCTTCTTGCCTCCTGTGTTTCATTCCCTTAGTCCATCTTCGATATGCGCTATTAGCTTATCTTTTCAAAACAAACTTCTAGGGACTTCCCTGGTGGTGCAGTGGTTAAGAATTTGCCTGCCAGTGCAGGGGACATGGGTTCAATCCCTGGTCCGAGAAGATCCCACATGCCGTGGAGCAACTAAGCCTATGAGGCACAACTACTGAGCCTGCGCTCTAGAGCCCATGAGCCACAACTAATGAGCCCATGTGCCACAACTACTGAAGCCCGTGTGCCTAGAGCCTGTGCTCCACAATGAGAAGCCACTACAATGAGAAGCCCATGCACCGCAACAAAGAGTAGCCCCTGCTTGACGCAACTAGAGAAAGCCTGCATGCAGCAACGAAGACCCAACGCAGCCATAAATAAATAAATAAACAAACAAATAAATAAAATTTAGAAAGGAAACAGTCACTATAAAACAAATAAACTCCTAATTATTTTACTTTCTTGTTTGAAATACTTCAAAGGCTTTCCACTACTTTTAAAGAGAAAAATGCCCAGTCATTTTGCTACATCATACAAAGCCCTTTCTGCTCTGCTCCATCCAGCATTGGTTTTTACTCTTAATGTGAGGACTAAATGAGATGAAGCAACAAACATAATGTCCACTGAGAGCTACTTTGCCCATGGTCCTGGGGTGGCTCACAACCAAAGACTCACTGAAGTGGGACTATAAAGGCTAGCCTATTTCAGACCAATGTGGGACAACTCTGATGGGCCATTTTCTTTCTTTTTTTTTTTTTTGTGGTACGTGGGCCTCTCACTGCTGTGGCCTCTCCCGTTGCGGAGCTCCGCACACGCAGGCTCAGCGGCCATGGCTCACGGGCCCAACCGCTCCACGGCATGTGGGATCCTCCCGGACCGGGGCACGAACCCACGTCCCCTGCATCGGCAGGCGGACTCTCAACCACTGCGCCACCAGGGAAGCCCTCTGATGGGCCATTTTAACTACAGAAAATCTAATAAGATTGGTCAAGTTTGTCATTGGGCTGGCATTTCAGCTTGACTTCTCCCTCTGCCCAATCCTGTTTCCTTCCCCTCCCTTTCACAGGTGTTGATGCCAAGAGCACTCCTGAACACAAATCAGCTTCCCAGAGAAGCAAACCTGCAAAGCTGGTGCCAGTGGTGGTCTGAGATAGCAGTTGATAAGGTGGTATTTTGGATGTAGAGCCTTAGCTGCCTGTTTGGCAATAAGCACTTACTGGTAGTAAGCAGAACACAGCACCTGGCACAAAGTGATGGACCAATTGTTAAACTTCTACAAATGGTGAATTGGGATTGTATACTGGTAGAAAAGAATGCATTAGCTCCTGCAGTGTGTTGGCCCTTTGATTAAAATGGGGGATATAATAACTACAAGGACAATAGAAGAAGGTAGGATCCTTTCTCTTTGTAAACAAATACAGCAAAGGCTGAGAGTGATTAATGGGTAACTGAAAGTCTGTTTGGAAGCCAGAAGGCATCCTTGGCAACGTACAAAGAGGTCTTCATCTCCTATAGTAAAACAGCAGAGCTAAGCAACACATAAGGGGACCAGGATTTATTCAGCAGGTTTACTTAAAATCAGCCCAATGAAGCAAAGACAGTCTTTCAACAGTGCTGGAACAACTGGACATCCACATGCAAAAAAAAAAAAAGAATTTAGACACAGAACTCACACCCTTCATAAAAATTAACTCAAAATGAATCATAGACCTAAATGTAAGATACAAAATGGTAAAACTCCTAGAAGAGAAAACCTAGATGACCTTGGGAATGGTGTTGATTTTTTTAGATACAATATAAATACATGATCCTTGAAAGAGTTGATAAGCTGAACTTCATTAAAATAAAATTTTCTGCTCTGCAAATGCCAATGTCAAGAAAATGAGAAGATAAGACACAGATTAGAGAAAATGTTTTTGCAGAAAATACATGTGATAAAGGACTGCTATCCAAAATATACCCAAAAAACTCAACAATAAGAAAACAAATAACCTGATTAAAAAATGGGCCAAACTGCACATTGTTAGAGCTTGGAGTTGAGGCCACTGGCCGATGAACTCACAAGTGTAGGTAGTGTGCTACATGAGGGGCAAGTTTTTCACTAACATCACAAGGGTCTCTGGCCCAATGAGTGGAGTTTCATAGTAATACTTGCTACAAATGTAAAAAAAAAAAAAAAAAAAAAAAAAAAAAAGGGCCAAAGATCCCTTAACAGATACCTCACCAAAGAAGATATGAAAAAATGCTCCACATCATATATATTAAGAAATTGAAAATTAAAACAAAGAGATACTACTACACATCTATTAGAATGGCCAATAGTATAAAACAAACACTGTCGATACTATATGCTGACAGGGATGTGGAGCAACAGAACTCTCATTAATTGGTTGGTGCAAAACTATGGAGATGGTAAAAAGATCAGTGGTTGCCAGGGGCCAGGGATAAGGAGAGATAAATAGGCAGGGCACAGAGGATTTTTAAGACAGTGAAATTATTGTGTACAATACTATAATGAGGGATACATGTCACTGTACACCTCCAAACCCATAGAATGTACAGTACCAAGATGAACCCTAATGTAAGCAATGGACTTAGGGTGATAATGATGTGTCAATATAGCTTCATCAGTTGTAACAAATGCACCACTCTGGTGGGAAATGTTGATGGGGAGGAAATATGCATGCCTTGGGGTAAGAGGTATGTGGAAAATCTCTGTACCTTCCTCTTAATTTTTCTGTGAAACTAAAACTGCTCTAAAATATATAAATTCTTTGAAAAAAATACAAGGCAAATCTGCTATGTGCAGGTCAGACCCCTAGTTGGAAAAAGAAATCAGATGGAGACATCTAAGTTGAAGAATCTGAAAATCTTGACTTCCTACATTTCCCTGAACCATCTGAGCCTGCAAAAGTGACACATCTCTCCCTATTTAAAAGATAGCACATTCCCCTTCCTTGAAGGCAATTCAGAGACCTCACCTCCAAAAGACAACTGTCCTTCAGGATGTTTCTTCAATCTCCTCCTTGACACTAGACCTGTAACTAGGGTTAAGTTGCATCATAGCACAGCTTTAGATGTGCTGAAGCTAAGAGAAGCAAAAGACCATTCCCTAAAAAAACTTCAAGCATGGAATAATAGCAACTGTTGGGGTAGAACGTGTAGAATTGGATTCTGAGTTTGCTTGATCAAAGAGGTTGTTCACCTTAGCTCCAGAGCTCTTTGTAAGGTGAGTTTTGTACCTGCATCCCACCTTGATTTCTCCCTCTTCCCTATTCTCTCCCACTCTTCCATAGGTGTTAATTCCAAGGACATACCCTAATAAACATCCTGCATACTAACCTCCATCTCTGAGCAACTTCCTTAGATAACACAACCTGTTACACACAATGTACATCTCCAAACAACTCACTCAAGTACAGAACATACACTGTAGGGATACATATCATTGATCAAATCAGAAAAGACCTCCTGAGACCTGTCTGAAAATAGAATTGATAGCCTCAAAAGTAGAGGGAGTCCTACCACTTGAATGATTCATGCAGAGATGAGATAATCATGTGGAAGGAATGTGACACAAGAATTTATATTTAGACAACTAAATGAAACAAATAGAGCTCCTTTAGTAGCACACCTAGCTTTCAAACTCTAAAAAAAGGAACTACTTAAGTGGAAGCAGGTCAAACGCCTTGAAACTTCACTTACTTGGCCTTATTTTTCCTTCCTGTGGCCCCCTTGAGTCATTCTTAGGGAACCCTACGGTTCCAGAGAGCACACTTTGAAAATTGCTGGAGTGCTTCCTTCCAGTACAATGATTTTGTGGATTTATGATTTAGTGGGAAGCAAGTCATCTGAAGGATTTGAAACAAAAAGATATTACTGGAGTGTATTTGCTACGCCCTAAGCATTAGAGTTCTCTTAATTAGTAATTCATACAGTCAGCATATGAACTATGATATAATCACATGTTTAAATATGCAATCATTTCTCAACTTGATTGTAATAACTTGTGTATAATAAAAGAGGCCCCCTTTCATTGCTATGTTGAGTAAATGTTAAATTAATCATGGACCCATGCCAAATCTGCTTTTTTCTTTTAAATAAGAAAGACAAATAAATTGCTTTTCCAAGGCTGAATCATGCTGCCTGTCTTCCAAGAGCATTTTTGTAATTATTTCTTTGAATACCCAAGTGATAATATCAATATGGATTCTTAACCTTTATACCAAGCCTTTGTGAGCAAATATGTTGGAAAAGATGGCCAATGATTTCATACTCCTTGCAAGGGGGTAACCCTAAGCACTGCCCCAGTTCTATAACAGACTGAATGGAGCCTCTGATGAAAAGATGAGATAACAAAGAGAGAAATCTTGGCAGGAAAATTACTTTGCTTTGAATCATCATGGCAAGATAACTTGAAAAAGCCAAGATTTCACACAGAGGTTGTTTCAAATATGAAGAGATTCAAAAGTAATACAAAATTCACTGCACCATGTAAGTATAAGGGAATAAAGTATATAGATGTACACCATGTGCAAGAAAACTCATTAAAATCACACCGCTTTGGAGACTTCACAAAGTTTTGAACATTTCACAAGAAAGTCCTTTAACATCTTAGAGAAATAGAGTTGTGTGTTTTGGAGGAGGGAGGGAACTTTCATGTAATTGAGTCTGTCTACCCTTCCCCCTCTTCTTTTTTTTTTAGCAGATGAGGAAACAATTTCATGGAGAACTTAAGCTACTTATCCACGGTCTTATATCAAGGGTAGCAGGATCATGCACTGTCATTTAAAACTATATAGTATAACCTATGTAGTATATTGCTATTTTGGGTAAAAATTGGTTAAAATATATTATGTTGGAATTAAAGTCATTTTTACTTGCCTTTTGTTTCAAAATCCTTTTTTCAGTTCTACTTTCTCTGGAGACTGCCAGGTTTTTCACAATTTGATTCATTCAAGAAGGGTGTTCAGGATGAGGAAAGAATGAACTGATCTCCCTGGGATGAGGAACTTGCCTTTCAGTATGAAAATTCACATATCAGTAATTTCAATATTGTGGTTTGAGAATTGAACACAGATGAAGGAGAAACATTTTTGTTTGCCTTGTATTTTAGAAGAAGCAGTACAGAAGGAGGTGCTGAAGACTGGGGATGAATTAGGAATCTCTTTCCATGAAGTGGATAGAAGCGGGTATCATTATCAATTTAGAGCCTTTGCTCATCTGTCCTTGAAATGTCTGGGCAGTCCCTTTCCCTCATTCTACTGTCACTTGAGTAAATGCTCATTGGCTTCTTTGGGGGACATTATTACAGTATATACTTGTCACCTTACAGGGTACTTCCTTCTGGAGACCTGGTCATTTCTTCAATCAACGGGTTCTAGGTCTAAAGACTTTCCAAAGAAACCTATGACCAAAGAATGATCATAGCTTCTTCTTTTATTTTTTTTCCTAGATACAAATAATAACAATCATTTAGTGAGGACTTCTCATGTGCCATGTTGGGGTTTTTTTTGAATTTTTTTTTTTTTTTTTTGCAGTACGCAGGCCTCTCACTGTTGTGGCCTCTCCCGTTGCGGAGCACAGGCTCCATGCAGGCTCAGCGGCCATGGCTCATGGGCCCAGCCGATCCTCAGCATGTGGGATCCTCCCGGACCGGGGCACGAACCCGCGTCCCCTGCATCGGCAGGTGGACTCTCAACCACTGCACCACCAGGGAAGCCCTTTTTTTGAATTTTTGAATTCATTGTCATTTCTCTCTAGGTATTTTTTGATTTCCTCTTTGATTTCTTCAGTGATCTCTTTGTTATTTAGTAACGTATTGTTTAGCCTCCATGTGTTTGTGTTTTTTACATTTTTTTCCCTGTAATTGATTTCTAATCTCATAGCGCTGTGGTCAGAAAAGACGCTTGATATGATTTCAATTTTCTTAAATCTACTGAGGGTTGATTTGTGACACAAGATGTGATCTATCCTGGAGAATGTTCCATGCGCACTTGAGAAGAAGGTGTAATCTGCTGTTTTTGGATGGAATATCCTATAAATATCAGTTAAATCTATCTGCTCTATTGTGCCATTTAAAGCTGTATTTCCTTATTAATCTTCTGTTTAGATGATCTGTCCATTGGTGTAAGTGAGGTGTTAAAGTCCCCAACTATTATTGTGTTACTGTCGATTTCCTCTTTTATAGTTGTTAGCAGTTGCCTTATGTATTGAGGTGCTCCTATGTTGGGTGCATATATATTTATAATTGTTATATCTTCTTCTTGGTTTCACCCCTTGATCATTAAATAGTGTTCTTCCTTGTCTCTTGTAACATTCTGTATTTTAAAGTCTATTTTATCTGATATGAGTATTGCTACTCCAGCTTTCTTTTGATTTCCATTTGCATGGAATATCTTTTTCCATACCTTCACTTTCAGTCTGTATGCATCCCTAGGACTGAAGTGGGTCTCTTGTAGACAGCATATATATGGGTCTTGTTTTTCTATCCATTCAGCAAGCCTGTGTCTTTTGCTTGAAGCATTTAATCCATTCACATTTAAGGTACTTATCGATATGTATGTTCCTATTACCATTTTCTTAATTGTTATGGGTTTGTTTTTGTAGGTCCTTTTCTTGTCTTGTGTTTCCCACTTAGAGAAGTTCCTTTAGTATTTGTTGTAGAGATGGTTTGGTGGTGCTGAATTCTCTTAGCTTTTGCTTGTCTGTAAAGCTTTTGATTTATCCATCAATTCTGAATGAGATCATTGACAGGTAGAGTAATCTTGGTTGTAGGTTCTTCCCGTTCATCACTTTAAGTATATCATGTCACTCCCTCCTGGCTTGTAGAGTTTCTGCTGAGGAATCAGCTGTTAACCTTATGGGAGTTCCCTTGTATATTATTTGTTGTTTTCCCCTTGTTGCTTTCAATAATTTTTCTTTGTCTTTAATTTTTGTCAGTTTGATTATATATGCCTCTTGTGTTTCTCCTTGGGTTTATCGTGCCTGGGACTCTCTGCTCTTCCTTGACTTGGGTGGCTATTTCCTTTCCCATGTTAGGAAAGTTTTAGACTATAATCTCTTCAAATATTTTGTCGGGTCATTTCTCTCTGTCTTCTCCTACTGGGATCCCTATAATGTGAATGTTGTTGCATTTAATGTTGTCCTAGAAGTCTCTTAGGCTGTCTTCATTTCTTTTCATTCTTTTTTCTTTATTCTGTTCCACAGCAGTGAATTCCACCATTCTGTCTTCCAGGTCACTTATCCATTCTTCTGCTTCGGTTATTCTGCTATTGATTCTTTCTAGTGTATTTTTCATTTCAGTTATTGTATCGTTCATCTCTGTTTGTTTGTTCTTTAATTCTTCTAGATGTTTGTTCTTTAATTCTTCTAGGTCTTTGTTAAACATTTCTTGCATCTTCTGGATCCTTGCCTCCATTCTATTTCCGAGATCCTGGATCATCTTCACTATCATTATTCCAAATTCTTTTTCTGGAAGGTTGCTTATCTCTGCTTCGTTTAGTTGTGTTTCTGGGGTTTTATCTTATTCCTTCATCTGTACATAGCCCTCTGCCTTTTCATCTTGTCTATCTTTCTGTGAATGTGGTTTTTGTTTCAGAGGCTGCAGGATTGTAGTTTTTCTTGCTTCTGCTATCGCTATCTGCCCTCTGGTGGATGAGGCTATCCAAGAGACTTGTGAAAGTTTCCTGATAGGAGGGACTGGTGGTGGGTAGAACTGGGTGTTGCTCTGCTGGGCAGAGCTCAATAAAACTTTAATCCACTTCTCTGCTGATGTGTGGGGCTGGGTTCCCTCCCTGTTGGTTGTTTGGTCTGAGGCGACCCAACACTGGAGCCTACCCAGCTCTTTGATGGGGCTAATGGCAGACTCTGGGAGGGCTCATGCCAAGGAGTACTTCCCAGAACTTCTGCTGCCAGTGTCCTTGTCCTCACGGTGAGCCACAGCCACCCTCTGTCTGTGCAGGAGACCGTCCAACACTAGCAAGTAGGTCTGGTTCAGTCTCCTATGGGGTCACTGCTCCTTCCCCTGGGTCCTGATGTGCACACTACTTTGTGTGTGCCCTCCAAGAGTGGAGTCTCTGTTTCCCCTAGTCCTGTCAAAGTCCTGCAATCAAATCCTGCTAGCCTTCAAAGTCTGATTTCCTAGGAATTCCTCCTCCCGTTGCCAGACCCACAGGTTGGGAAGACTGATGTGGGGCTCAGAACCTTCACTCCAGTGGGTGGACTTCTGTGGTATAAGTGTTCTCCAGTTTGTGAGTCACTCACCCAGCAGTTATGGGATTTGATTTTATTGTGATTGCACCCCTCCTACTGTCTCATTGTGGCTTCTCCTTTGTCTTTGGATGTGGGGTATCTTTTTTGGTGAGTTCCAGTGTCTTCCTGTCAATGATTGTTCAGCAGTTGGTTGTGATTCCGGTGCTCTTGCAAGAGGGAGTGAGCGCACGTCCTTCTACTCTGCCATCTTGAACCAATCTCTCCCATAGCTTCTTCTTTTAAAAGTGAGGTCACTTGGGGATCGAGTAACAAATGGAGTCTTGTCCAAAGTGTGGCTTACAGTAGGCAGTGGGCCCATTGATTTTTGACCCACCCTGTGGTCATTTTCCCAGTTCTCTAATGTATAATGAGAGTGACATTCTTGCAAGTTTCCGCAACCCACACATCATGGCCTCAGCCTGTCAGATAAGAGCTATCATAGTGTAGAATTTCAAGTGAAAGACTGAAATAGCACTTGATCCAGCCAGGGTATGAAATCAAATCAAAGTATTTTTTGACAAGGAGGGGCTACGATAGATCACAGAGATTAGTGCCATCCTTAAAGATCTCCAAGAAGAGAAGGCTGATTGGAGCAGCTATTCAGTTGGGGTTCACTATGTTGATTTTGAGGGGCCCCTGTTATATCTTGGTAGAGATAGCCAATGGGCAGAGTATATGTATAGCTAGGTTCTTGCAGGCCTTTGACCCTCCAGAGCAATTTGTGTGTGACATCCTTGGGTACATACTTGCTGTAGTTGTAATATGTGTGGTCCTCTCCCCTACAATTAAGTTAGCACTGATATTCTTGTGTATATATATGTGTATTCCCATGACTTGGAACACATCTCTCATCCTTTAATAGGAACTTCATAAAATGTGATGAAATGAAGCATTTCATAGAAGGGGGGGAGAAAGAAATAAACATATTTCATTTATAAGGAGGCCCAAATGCCTTCTTAGAATTAAGGCCAATTTTCCATGCATTTTAACTTAATGAACCATTCCAAATGTTGGCACATGGACAGCTGCCCCCCAATTAGTTGTGCTCACATGTGCTTTTTAAATTGAACTGGACTTTCAGACACCTGGAAATAAATTGGTTTTCATCTTATAGGTGGAATATTTATTTAAAGGTTTCTAATTTGCCCTTTCATCCATTTTAAGGATCTCTGAACATCATTGTTTATAATTGTTTACCAAATTCTATTGAGCACTTCTATTGGAATTTGCCACCACATAGGACACCCTATTTCACTGGACAAATATAACTGTTACAAAGGTTTCCTCATGGTGAACCAAGATCTCCAACTCCTGCCATGTTTAATGCTTGTTCAAACCTCTTGCCTCTTACAAATAACCTTGTGACTAATATTTGAAGGCTGTCCACCTCTTCCCTTGAATCATCTATTTTCAAGGTCAAATGTCTCTCATTTCTTCATTATTGCCTTTGTTAATTGACTTCCAATTCTCAACACTTTTGTCCTCAAATTAGCCAGTCTTTATTTTTTAATGACCAAATGTTCCTAGTTTTAATCATAAACCCCCTTCTTTAATTTTTAATCAACTTTATTGAGACATATTTTACATAAAAGTTTCTCATTTAAATGTATGTTACAGTTAGCAAAAATAAACAAATGGGACCTAATGAAACTTAAAAGCTTTTGCACAGCAAAGGAAACCATAAATGAGATGAAAACAACTCTCAGAATGGGAGAAAATATTTGCAAATGAAGCAACTGACAAGGGATTAATCTCTAAAATATACAAACAGCTGATGCAGCTCAATATCAAAAAAACAAACAAACCAATCAAAAAATGGGTGGAAGACCTAAATAGACATTTCTCCAAAGAAGACATACAGATGGCCAAGAGGCACATGAAAAGATGTTCAGCATCACTATTAGAGAAATGCAGATCAAAACTGCAATGAGGTATCACCTCACACCAGTCACAATGGCCATTATCAAAAAATCTACAAACAATAAATGCTGGAGAGGGTGTGGAGAAAAGGGAACCCTCTTGCACTGCTGGTGGGAATGTAAATTGATACAGCCACTATGGAGAACAGTATGGAGGTTCCTTAAAAAACTAAAAATAGAACTACCATATGACCTAGCAATCCCACTACTGGGCATATACCCAGAGAAAACCCATAGTTCAAAAAGGCACATGCACTCCAATATTCATTGCAGCACTATTTACACAAGCGAGTACATGGAAGCAACTTAAATGTCCATTGATAGATGAATGGACAAAGAAGATGTGGTACATATATACAATGGACTATTACTCAGCTATAAAAATGAACGAAATTGAGTCATTTGTAGAGGTCTGGATGGACCTAGAGACTGTCATACAGGGTGAAGTAAGTCAGAAAGAGAAAAACAAATATTGTATATTAATGCATATATGTGGAATCTAGAAAAATGGTACAGATGAACCTATTTGCAGGGATGGAATAGAGACACAGATGTAGAGAATAGATGTGTGGACATGGGCAGGGGGAGGGATGAACTGGGAGATTGGGACTGATATATGTGCACTTCCATGTGTAAAACAGACAGCTAGTGGGAAGCTTCTGTATAGTGCAGGGAGCTCTGTGGTGACCTAGATAGGTGGGATGGGGGACGGGGTTGGAAGCAAGGTCCAAGAGGGAGGGGATATATGTATACATATACCTGATTCACTTCGTTGGGCAGCAGAAACTAACACAGCATTCTTAAGCAACTATACCCCAATTAAAAAAAAAATTTAGGAAGATGTCAAAAAATATATAGAATATTCCCAACATCCTGAGAAGTTCCCTTAGGGCCCCTTTGCAGTCAACCCTAACCTCTAGCCAAGGTAATGACTGCTCTGGTTTCTGTTCTTATAGGTGAGTTTTGCCTATGCTTGAACTTCATATAAAAGGAATCAATCATTAATTGTATACTCTTGTGCTTTGCTTCTTGTGTTCAATATGTTTCTCAGATTCATCTATGCTGTTACATGTTTCAGTAGTTCTCTCCTTTTTATTTCTGAATAGTACTCCATTGAATTATAACACAATTTGCTAAATAATTCACCCACTAGTGGATATTTGCAGATATTTGGGTGATTTCCAGTTTGAGGCTATTATGAATGAAGCTGTTATGAGCATTTATGTATAAGTTTTTGTGTCAATGTATGTTTGTACTTCTCTTATTTAAATACCTAGGAGTGAAATTGCAGGGTCATCCTTTGATTTTTGAAATACAGAAACGAGGGGTCTTTAAATTATACCTTTCCTAACTATCTTTCCTAAACAATCTTTCTCTTTCCTAGCGATGTTTAAAACTACTTCTTCTGTAGACATGTGATAGGACTGCCTATGTATACTATATTCAATACAAGCACAAAATTTTGAATTTGAGGCTCAACTCTGCCACTGATTAGGTGTGATATTTGGCAAGTTTCTTAATTTTTCTAAGCCTCAGTTTTTCTCTTCTGCAAAATGGAGAGAACAGAAATACCTGCTTCATAGTTTGTTGTGAGCACCTACATAGTAAGATTTGAAAAATAAATGAAAAACATTTATCCCAGTGCTTACCATAGAGTAAATGCTAAACAGATAAATATACACAGTAGAGTAAGTCTTAAGAGTGGCTTACAAAATGAGCTGTCTATAGAAGAGTGTTGAGAAAGATAAAGGCCAACCTCAAAGGAAAAGAATGGCATGAAACATCAAAAACTTTTTTTCTTCTTCAAAGGCAAAGGGGGAGGGGGTGTACTGGCATTTATGCAATGAAAACAATGTTAACTTATGAGGCAAGGTTTTCTTTCCCCTCAAGAAACATCACCATCACCTCACTGGAGGATTCATATTTGCATCCTAATAAAACATCTCACATCACAGAGCACTTTCTCAATTACTGTAGCTTGAACAAAATACTGCACACTAGCCAGAAAGGATCTCAGTCAATACTAGTTTGGATTGCTTAAAGAGGTCACTGGCAGAATCAGTTAAAAATTAGAAAAAAAGGCAAGGGAATTTAACACAATTTAGCAGTTATTTCTGGAGCTCTTTCCTCACAATTACAAGCTTACGTGCTATTGTAAACAAGCCTCTTAAAGATGACTTTTAAAAAAGAAATAGAGTAAGTAGTTACTTTATGGAGGTCAGAAATTCTTGCTAACAGGAAGAATAGAAAAGCACAAGCAACACAAGAGCATACTATAGGAGTGGTTACTGGGAGCAAGTGACATCATCCTACAGGAGCTCAAAATCTCTGACATTTAGATGACTGATGGAAATGAAAATTATGTGCTGTAAAGATCCATGTTAAATGACACACAGACACTGACCTTGAAGAAGGATGTGGAGAGTTTGAGGTTTCATTTGAATGATAAAGTAATCTTAACCTAATTAATAATTCAATAACTTAGGTTGATGCTTGACATCTTTTTGGATTTGCACTGTGGGAAAACAGAAGGTCGACTTATATTTGGGCATATACTGTATTTGCTACCCCTACTCTAGTGAAATTAAATGTATTGAAACCTCAGTAGATATAAGCCTGTGAATTAGAGACTACTGAGTCTTTTTTCAAAGAGATGGGAGCTGTTTGTCCACAGGCTGTGACTTTGATCACGTGGAACCCATGGCCAATTGAAGTGAGCAATGCCAGACTGTGTGTTTCCTATCTTAAAGAAAGTATCCATTTTGTTAGCAGCAGGAAAGAGTGAGAAATTACCCATGAACAATACTGTTGTTTTCACAACCTGGGACAGAAGTAGTAGATAAAGGGGAATTAAGCTGCCAGCAGCACCACTGTTTCAAAACTTCAGAAATTATTTCAGTACTTTGATAATACATTCAAAATGTAAACCACTGCATATATCAAAGGTGTCCCCCACCCTGATGTGTGTGTGTGTGTGTGTGTGTGTGTGTGTGTATATATATATATATATATATACATTTGTCTGTATGTTTGCATATGTATTCATACGCATATACTTTAGATTATAGTCTTTAAGATTACAAAGAGGGAAAGTGCCCAATATTGGTGTAATTTAAGGCATTTTGCATCATAACTTGGAATCATAAGTTGAAATTTTCCCAGCTATGGGACTTTTTAAAGTCATAAAACATCCCAAACTGGTAGGTATAGTGTTTTGGTAAGGTCATTAAAATTATTGCCAAACACGAACATGAGTGTCAAAAGCAGTTATGGGTAGATCTTAATTTGGGAAACTTAGGTTGATCTTGAAAATATGTGCCAGATACTGTGTTAGGTGATTGAAATATATTATCTCAATCCTTAGAAAATCCTTAGATATTATTCTTAAAATCCTTCGATATTATTCTACTTGAATTAGAGGGAAGGGAAATCAATGTCAGAAAGGTGACTAGTTCAAGACACACAGCTGTGGGGCTGCAATCAAAAGTCAGAAACCCTGCATTTTTTCAAATAGAATTAAGGAGGCAGAGAGAGAGAGTTCTGGTTTGTTTCATTCTACTTCATCATAGGGGATAGAACAGTTTTGAGCATATACTAAGGGCTCAATAAATACTTTCAATAAATAGTTATTCAGTGCAGGAGTAGATGACACTGGCTCCAAAAATGTATCTCTCTCCTTAAGGACATTTCTTTTCGTTAACTAGAACACACACACACACACACAACAGATAGTTTGACATTTTAAAAACTTGATTAGTTAGGCTGCTTTTTTTTTTTTTTTTTACGTACGCAGGCCTCTCACTGTTGTGGCTTCTCCCATTGAGGAGCACAGGCTCCGGACATGCAGGCCCAGCGGCCATGGCTCACGGGCCTAGCCACTCCGTGGCATGTGGGATCTTCCCGGACCGGGGCACAAACCCGTGTCCCCTGCATCGGCAGGAGGACTCTCAACCACTGTGCCACCAGGGAAAGCCCCTAGGCTGCTTTTTTAACACTCATAATCAATGAAGTGTCCCCTACCTGTAGAGACAATCTGACAGTGTAGGCAGTCCAATTTAAAATAAGATATATCGCTTAAAGAATAGTGTAAAAATTCAATAAAATTTAGTATTTGTTTCAAATAAATGTAGGCCAGTAATGTCTATAATTTCTGCTGGATAAACATAAAATCATCTAATTTAAGAGCAGAATAAGCCCTTAGAGATCAGCTGTCAACAACCTGTTGGACTACAGTCTCCTCACTGGTCTCCCTAAATACAGCCGGGATGCCCCACCTCCACCCCGCCCCATTCTCTCTTGTGGTTGCAGTCAATGTGATTTTGGAAAAATGCAAATAAGTTAATTTCAGTTTCCTGCTTGGGAATTTCAGTGGCATCTCACTGCTCTGACAATTAAATCCTTTTCTTAGCCTACAAGGCTCTAAATGCAAAAGGAGGTACAGGTCAGACCTCAAAGTCCATGCTTCATTGCCCCCTGGGTCCTTGCACACGCTGCCTCCTCCCTTTTTTGGGATATCTCACACTTCCACCTCATTTACCCTACTTGTCCCTCAGATATCAACTACAGGATCACTCTCTCAAATGCAATTTCTGTGACTCCCTAAGGAAAATTAGGTTTGTTTGGTTTACTGGCTCCTGGACCCCTGTTCCTTTACTTCAGATGACATACCTCAGTTTCTTTTTATAAATCCACTTGCATGAATATGGCACTAGTATCTGTCTCCCCCACTGGATGGCCAATTTCATGAGGGCAGAGACTGGTCCTGTTCTTGCTCACCAATGTACCCCCAGAACAGCATTCACCCCATAGGAGGTCTCAATAAATACTTGTTAAGTCCATCACTTGGCACCAACACTCAACCTTGTTTTCAAGGGAGTGTACCTTGATGCCATGGTACTGTTTGTGGAACCACCCTGCAGTCACCCCGTGGGGACTTGAACCAAAACAGTGCACATATGCTAAGTTGTATCTGAACACCAATGACACCACAGTATAGAACCAACACTGAGAGGAAATATCCTGGGGCTGTGATGGATCATATGAGGTATTATCCCAGAACTGCCAAAAGTCACAGAACAAGAGAATGAGTTTGAATTTTAGATGAGGAAGAAAGCCATAACTGAAGCTAGAAAAAAATGTCAAAAGTCAGGTTCTATAGCCAATGATAAAATAATATGAACAAATAAATAACAATAAAAGAATAAATAAACTCTCAACATTATCATCATCAGCAGCAGCAGCACAAACATCATCAGTTTCATCATCATCCAGTTTTAAGGCCCACAATAAGAAGGTGGAAAATGGGTCAGGAATTGGTGTGCAGGATGAGCTGGAACATGAGATTAATCACTCATTAATTAATTAATGAGTAATCTGTGGGTGTGAAGTCTCACGCATTATTTTTATAGAGATGGCTATGAAGTAAAAATGCCAGACTGCTGGGTATTAATATAGTTCACTGGACTTCTCAAGACCTTGTTTTAAAACCTGCCTCTGCTCCTTACCTATGACTTTGGATGAGTTTGTTTAAATTTTGAGCCTCAGTTTGATCATTTGGAAAATAGGTATAGTAACAGTTTGACTTTTTAGGGTCATTTAGAGAATTAAATGAAGCCATTCATGCAAAGTATTTGACCTGGGACTAACCCATGATATGAGCTTAATAAATGGTAAATTGTTACTATTAAAAAGCAAGACTGGGAAGATGACTTCTCAAAATATATCTTAGAAGAGGAAGATGTAATAGATGCCAAAATGGTTAGAAATAAATAAGGAGACTGACATGTAACATATTCTTTGTTTGTCCTCTGTTTTTTTGGGAAAAGACTACTTGTCTCTGTTACACTGTGTTCCCTGGAAACACAAATTAAGAAGTATTGGCCCATCTCGGCATTCCTCATAGTATAGTCCAGGGACCTCTGGCCCTTTAAGGTGATCTTGCAAAATAAAGTCCATGGTCAAAAAAGGGTTTGAGGAAAATACTAAAGGCTCTGAGAAATCTTACAACAAATATCACGTCCCACTCTGTTTAAACTGCTTGATTATAGTACCCTTTCAATGTTGTCAAAATTATAATGCCAATAAGTGTACTTTGTGAACTGTTTATGTACCCCATTCTTTCCCATCTGACAGATGAGGGAATTGAACCAAAGAAAGGTCCAGTTATAAATTTTCCTTAAATGTTATGTTTAAATTAAAAAGAAATATATAGCTGTGAATATCCAAACAATGGGAGCATGAGAAAATGCATATCATGTGAAAACATTACTGATTCATTGAGGATTTATTGTGCTTGCTTAATAAAACTCTATGCTTTTAGTTTTTAAGGTTGGACATGTATATGACATTGAAATGGAAAGCAATAAAGACATATTCCTAAGCCAAACTCTCTTTAGAATTTCAGAACATAATTTTGTCAAGATTTAGATGTGCTGGAATGTCAACATGAGGTTAATGCAAAAAAAGTTCCTGATAAATTAGGAGTTTGGGATTTAACATATACACATTACTATATATAAAATAGATAACTAACAAGGACCTACTGTATAGCACAGAGAACTATACTGAATATTTTGTATGTATACCTGAAACTAACATAATATTGTAAATCAACTATTCTTCAATAAAAAAGTTCTTTTCCTAAAAATCCTTTTTATAATAAATCAGATGGATGACACTCAATGGGGGTGTAGATGTCAGAGGGCATGGTAGATGATGTTTTCCAAAAATGGCCATGGCAATATTTACAGTTCTGCATATTCTTATAGAGCCTTGACATTCCCTTTGAAGAGCCTGAGACAATTTCCTTTTCTGTTGAATCTGAGTGAGAACAGACTGTTCTCACCAGCAGAGTACAGCTTCAACCTATCTTTCTCTCGGGGTGCTTGACCATGGAACCCAACCACCATACTCTGAGGAAGCCCAGGACACATGAAGAGTCGATGTGTAGATGTTCTGGCTGATTGTTTTGATGGTTTCATCTAAAGTCTCAGCCACAGTCAGTACTGTTATATAGTACTAGTATATCACTAGTATATGTGATATAGGCATTATATCACTAGTATATGTGATATAGGCATTATACAGTCCTGGATATCATATGTGATATAGATATCATATCAGCTAGATATGTGATGAAGCCTTTAGAGGATTCCAGCCCTAGACTTTGAGATTCTGGTTGTTTAGTAGAAACAACCTATCCAGCTGTGACCTATCCTAGTCTGTGAAACACTTATCTATGAGTATGATAAATGGTTGCTTTATGCCCCTTAGTTTTACAAAGTAGCCATAGTAACTAGAACAGGTGATAATTTAAAAAGGAAAAGGGAGAGAGGAAAATAAATTTTTAATGCATCCCTATCATGTTCTTTTGAAGATACCTGTGCTTTATTAACTCATTCAAATTATATATGTACTACTTCCTTCTTGTCAGGCATGTTTCTAAGTGTATTTTATTTAACTATCACAACTCTATAGAGATAGCGCATTATCTTCATTTTTCACGTAAGAAATTTTAAACACATGCCCTTAATTTGCCAGTCTTGGTAGAAGTTTAGTGCCCAATATATATATAAGGAGAAAGCCCATGTTCCTTGGCCATTTATACAAATGGTGGATTTCTTAAAAATTCCCATTCAGTTGGCAATAATTGTTACGTATCCTGGTCGGATGTGTCTCTGTAATCTGCACATTATAGTAGTCACTAGGTTTCTCTTCTTTTTAACTTCCTGAACATGTCCTGACCCAACCTGAGAGATGATGATCATAGGGTCCAGCCAGAGTTGGTACCATGCTGGCATCTGCAGTATACACTTAATAGCACATGGAAAAAGTGATCCAAGTTACAGCCATATTTCATGCCTGCATGGTACCACCAAATAATATCTTGGATCTGATTAAAAACTTAATCTCAATATATAACTTCACCTTTCCCTCTGGATTATGTTCCATATGCTTACCATGACTTCCTCTTCCTGATTTGGCAATCCCACAATAGAATACCTCTCCCATACTTTTACTCTTTCAGTTTGACTCAACTCATTCATTCAATAATCGTTTATGAAATGCATCCTATGTCTGGTGCATTGGTAGAAAGTAGAACATCTCAAACTGTGGGCATAATTCTGTGAAGGTTATGCTCACCTGATTTATGCCAGTTGCAGTGTGGTGCTAAGACAGACTGAGTCAACCCAACACCCAAAAAACTAACTTTAAAAATGTCCTGTGACAAGTTGGAACAGGAAACATGGAATTTTTTCTTTTTAATTTTATTTATTTATTTAATTACTTATACAGCAGGTTCTTATTACTTATCTATTTTATACATATTAGTGTATATGTGTTAATCCCAATCTCCCAATTCATCCCACCACCATCACCCGCCCCACTCCCCACCGCTTTCCCCCCTTGGGGTCCATACGTTTGTTCTCTACATCTGTGTCTTTATTTCTGCCTTGTAAACTAGTTCATCTGTACCATTTTTCTAGATTCCACATATATGCATTAATATACGATATTTGTTTTTCTCTTTCTGACTTACTTCAGTCTGTATAACAGTCTCTAGATCCATCCACATCTCAACAAATGACCCAATTTCGTTCCTTCTTATGGCTGACTAATATTCCATTGTATATATGCACCACATCTTCTTTATCCATTTATCTGTCGATGGGCATTTAGGTTGCTTCCATGACCTGGCTATTGTAAATAGTGCTGCAATGAACATTGAGGTGCATGTATCTTTTTGAATTATGGTTTTCTCTGGGTATATGCCCAGTAGTGGGATTGCTGGGTCATATGGTAATTCTATTTTTAGTTTTTTAAGGAACTTGCATACTGTTCTCTGTAGTGGCTGTATCAATTTATCTTCCCACCAACAGTGCAAGAGGGTTCCCTTTTCTCCACACCCTCTCCAGCATTTGTCGTTTGTAGATTTTCTGATGATGGCCATTCGAACCAGTGTGAGGTGATACCTCATTGTCATTTTGATTTGCATTTCTCTAATAATTAGTGATGTTGAGCAGCATTTCATGTGCCTCTTGGCCGTCTGTATGTCTTCTTTGGAGAAGTGTCTATTCAGGCTTTCTGCCCAGTTTTGAATTGGGTTGTTTCTTTTTTTAATACTGAGCTGCATGAGCTGTTTATATATTTTGGAGATTAATCCTTTGTCTGTTGATTCATTTGCAAATATTTTCTCCCATTCTGAGGGTTGTCTTTTTGTCTTGTTTATGGTCTCCTTTGCTGTGTAAAAGCGTTTAAGATTCATTAGGTCCCATTTGTTTATTTTTGTTTTTATTTTCATTACTCTAGGAGGTGGGTCAGAAAAGATTTTGCTGTGATTTATGTCAGAGTGTTCTTCCTGTTTTCCTCTAAGAGTTTGATACTGTCTGGTCTTACATTTAGTCTTTAATCCATTTTGAGTTTACTTTTGTGTATGGTGTTAGGGAATGTTCTAATTTCATCATTTTACGTGCAGCTGTCCAGTTTTCCCAGCACCACTTATTGAAGAGACTGTCTTTTCTCCACTGTATATCCTTGCCTCCTCTGTCACAGATTAGTTGACCATAGGTGTGTGGGTTTATCTCTGGGCTTTCTATCCTGTTCCATTGATCTATATTTCTGTTTTGTGCCAGTAGCATAGTCTTGATTACTGTAGCTTTGTAGTATAGTCTGAAGACAGGGAGTCTGATTCCTTCAGCTCCATTTTCTTCCCCTTAAGATTGCTTTGGCTATTTGGGGTCTTTTGTGTCTCCATACAAATTTTAAGATTTTTTTTTTCTAGTTCTGTAAAAAATGCCACTGGTAATTTGATAGGGATTGCATTGAATCTGTAGATTGCTTTGGGTAGTACAATTATTTTCACAATACTGATTCTTCCAATCCAAGAACATGGTATATCTTTCCATCTGTTTGTGTCATCTTCGATTTCTTTCATTAGTGTCTTATAGTTTTCTGAGTAACGGTCTTTTACCTCCTTAGGTACTTTTATTCCTAGGTATTTTACTCTTTTTGTTGCAATGGTGAATGGGACTGTTTCCTTAATTTCTCCTTCTGATCTTTTGTTGTTAGTGTATAGGAATGCAAGAGATTTCTGTGCATTAATTTTGCATCCTGAAACTTTACCTAATTCATAATTAGCTCTAGTAGTTTTCTGGTGGCATCTTTAGGATTCTCTATGTAGAGTATCATGTCATCTGCAAACAGTGACAGTTTTACTTCTTCTTTTCCAATTTGTATTCCTTTTATTTCTTTTCCTTCTCTGATTGCCGTGGCTAGGACTTCCAAAACTATGTTGAATAAGAGTGGTGAGAGTGGACATCCTTGTCTTGTTCCTGATCTTAGAGGAAATGTTTTCAGTTTTTCACCATTGAGAATGATGTTTCCTGTGGGTTTGTCATATATGGCCTTTGTTGTGTTGAGGTAGTGTCCCTATATGCCCACTTTCTGGAGAGCATTTATCATAAACGGGTGTTGAATTTAGTCAAAAGCTTTTTCTGCATCTATTGAGATGATCATATGGTTTTTCTTCTTCAATTTGTTAATATGGTGTATCACATTGATTGATTTGCATAAATTGAAGAATCCTTGCATCCCTTGCATGGGTAATAACTTTTCCCATAAAGGCGGTATAAGAATTAAATGAGATCATCGTGCAATGCGTATAATTTAATTCCTAGTCTATATTAAGCACTCAATACATGTTCAGGATGATGCACTTCATGTGTAACTTCACACAGGCTACTCAGTATTCCAAAGGTGAGTCTTGAGTCAGACATCACTTTCTCCCATTTTTCACCCCTCTTCTGGTGTTATTCCTATACTTGGCTTCAGTTTTCTAAGGTTTTTTGTTTTTTTTTGCAATACGCGGGCCTCTCACTGTTGTGGCCTCTCCCGTTGCGGAGCACAGGCTCCGGACACGCAGGCTCAGCGGCCATGGGTCACAGGCCCAGCCGCTCTGCAGCATGTGGGATCTTCCCAGACCGGTGCACGAACCCGTGTCCCCTGCATTGGCAGGCGGACTCTCAACCACCGCGCCACCAGGGAAGGCCCAGTTTTCTAAGCTTTTATGGCGACAGTTATCCTTTTTGGTGTTAGCTTCAATTTTCCTCTCCCCAGCTTTACACACTATTCCACAGGAGGCAAATATTCTGGGCCATTGACCTATAAATGAGGGTGGTTCATCAGATTGAAACTGCTAGGATTTGGGCATATCTGAGCTGGAGCAAAGTGAGGTTGGATGCTGTGGAGTCTGGGGCAGACGGCTAAAGAGCTGTGGATATCAGATACAGCTAGTGCAGTGTCTAAGATCATAGACTCTGTGATCACATACTATTTGCCTCCATTTAAATTCCATCTCTGCTGGTTACACATTCTATTATCTTTGGCATACTACCCAACCTCTCTGAGCCTTGGTTTCTCCTTGTATAAAATAGGTATAAGAATCACACCATCCACCTGAGAATGTTGTGTAGGTTAACATCTGCCAAGTGCTTAGCACAGTCCCTGGCACATCGTAAGCATTTATACTGTTTGTGTGTATTTGATGCCCTGCTATACCACCTCTGGTCCTTAACCAGTCCCACAGAGGTGTATTTGGTGCCAACAGTAAATGTCTTTTCAGCTGTGGATTCAGCTGTGGCCATCTGGCGGGCAATGTCTGGGAGTGCTGGAGAGTGAGGTGGCTTCTGTGTAGGGATCAGCAGCATCTGCTTCTGGGAGAGAAGCTCTCCATGCTCCCTGGCATGTGCTCCACTCATAAATTCTCCCAGAAATGGAGATGCAGCTGAGCCTCACCATTTGTGGAAGAAGGCACACTCCCTTCCTCTCTGCTTTATCTGTTTGGAGCTGGGGCCACAGCACTTAGTTTGACATGCATCTACTGGCTTATAATGGCTTTCCCAGAAGAATCCCTGCAGGTGTCTCTGCCATAGTTCCTGGAGGAGAAGAAAGCCTATTGCTAAAAAAATAGCCACAGAGAAAGGAATGCTTATTTAAACAGGTTTGGGTAATTTAATTTGCATCTTTAGAAATGTTCAATAATTCCTGTGGTAGGCAGAATGGCTTACCAAAGGTGTCCATGACCTAATCTCTGGAACCTGTGAATATGTTACTTTGGACTTCCCTTACAAAAGGACTTTGCTGATATAATTAAGATTACAGACTTTAAAACAGTGAGGTAACCTGGATTAGCCCGGTGGCCCCAACCTAATTACATAAGTCTTTAAAAGCAGAGAACTTTCTCCAGGTAGAGCTAGAGGGTTGTACCTGAAGGAGAAACCAGAGTGATTCAAAGTCTGGGAGGGACTCGACCCTCTGTTGCTGGAGATGGTCACTTGGAAGGAAGGAGAAAACAGGCTGGCATCATCGAGGAGCAGAGACAAGCCCCCAGCTGACAGCACCAAGGAAACAGGGATCTCAGTACTACAACCACAAAGAATTGGATCCAGCCAATAACCTGAAGGAGCTTGGAAATAGATCACTCTCCAGAGCCTTCCAGTAAGAACCCAGCCCAGGTGGCACCTTGTTTTGGCCATGCAAAACCCTAAGCAGAGGACCTAACTGAGCCCACATGGACTTCTGACCTACAGAACTGTGGGATGATAAATGTGAGTTGTTCTAACCCACTAAGTTTGAGATAATTTGTTATTGCTCCAATGGAAAACTAATACAACTTCTAAAAATATAATAGCATTTAAATTATTTGGGCTGGCCAAAAAGTTCATTTGGGTTTTTAGTAACATCTTACAAAAAACCCAAATGAACTTTTTGGCCAACCAATACTAGGCCTGTCCTAGTCTAGTCCTGGTTTTCCTCTAGCCCTTCATTCCATACTACTCTCTGCAATGTCAAACTTCCCCCAATATCACCACCTCTGATGGCCTCTCTCTAGCCCAGGCTTTTTGAATGAGAGCATCAGTGCAATTTGGGGCAGGAAGTTCCTCATTGGACAGGACATTGCCCTATGCGTTGCAAGACTTTTCACATCCTTGACTCCTTTGGTCCTAAATACCAGTGGCATTGCCCATTTATTGTGACAACGATAAATAAAACCCCCAGGGAATGTTAAGTTAGAGCATCACTGTAAGCAATATGTAAATATTCAACCAGTATGTTTTGAACAACTACTAAGCACCAGGAAGTCTCGTAATACTGGACAATTTGAGTGGATAAGAGTACCTGCCTTGAAGGGAGTTACATGGTAATGTGATACATTAAGAAAAAGAATGTATAAAAAAACACTTTTAGTTTAGCAGTTCAAAATGCTGTAGAAGAAAAAACAGGATAATATGGTGGCAAGGCAAGAGGTAAAGTATATACCTTTTCTGGAGGGATCAGAAAAGACATCTCTTTGGAGGTTGTACTGAGTTGAGACATAATGTTGAAAGGGAGTAGCCACCTCAAGGTTAAGGAAAAAAAAATCCCAAGCAGAAGGATGAGCAAGTTCAAAGCCCTTTGAGACAGGGAGGGCTTGGCGTTTTCAAAGGCCAGAAAGGTCAGTTGATCTGGAGCAGAGTGAACAATAAGGAGAAAGGAGCATAAGGAGGCATGAGAAGCAAGTCAGGGTCAGATCAAACATGACATTGTAGGCTATGGGTGGGTACTGTTATGTAATTCTGGTGTCAATGGCAATCCATCGGTAGTTTTTTTCTTTTTTTTTTTTAACATTTTTTGTGACACTTTCAAAGTTAAGTTGTTAAAAGTTACCCTGTGTTAATGTAATTAATCACCCAGCTTTTCAAGGCCAATCTTGTCTATGAATATCTCCAGCCACTGTCTTCACCCCCAGATTACTTTGAAGCAAACCCCAGGCATAAGAAAATGTCATCTCTAAATCATCCTATTTTAAATATTATAAAAACAACAACTCCTTTTTAGGCATAATATTAATGCCATTATTATACCTAAAAGGAAGAAAAATTGTATAATACCATTAAATATATTGAAGGATTTTTAAGCAGGAGAATAAGTTTGTCTGGTTTAGCTGTTAGGAATCTCACCTTGGAATCCTGTGGAGGGCAGAGTGTGAGGCAAGAGGGCAGACATGGAGATGGGGAGACCGGTCAGGAGGCTGTGTAGTCTTGGAGGTCAGGAATGATTGTGGACTAGCCAGTGTGTTAGTGGTGGGTGGTGATGGCTTAGATATGGGCTGGAAAGGAAATGAGGAATTAAACATGACTCTTGTGGTTTTGGTCTGAGTGACTGGGTAGAGTATTGTGACATTCATGGACCAAGGAGGGTGGTTTGGGGAGAGGGATGTCAATAATAATTACAAGCTCATCAACACAGGCCTTTCTACTTATGTCCTGGACCTTCTTGCCTTCAATCATCACTTCCACCATTGCCCACACCACCACTTAAATTCTCCTTGGCAATCTAGGCCATGCTCACATGCTTTCTCTTTCTTTGTGGTCTTCTAGATTCTCCATTTAATAGTTCATGATGTTTCTGTCTATATTTAATTTTTAAAAAAATCTTAATAAATGCATGTGGTTAAAAACTTTAAGTAATGGTGAAAGACTTGTTATAGAAAACAACTGTGTCATGTCACATCCTGGCTCTGCCATGCATTAGCTCTCTGACCTGGGGTGAGTAACTCCCATTCTCTGAGCATTTCTTCTCTCAGCTACAAAATGAGGTCATTCTAGCTACCTTATTGGGTGGTTGGATGATATTAGAGCTAATTAATACAAGCCTTTTTCATACCTATTTAGCACTAGTCAAAGACGGTGGGTTGCTGCTGGCATCGTTGTAGCTATCATCATTGTTATTGAACATTCTCACCAAAGAGGAGAGAGTGATGGCATTCAACTGGGATTGTGCCATTTTTGCTGGGATCCGAAAGCAATACATCGGACTCAGCAGCCAGAATGAGGATGGCACCTAGAGAAACAAATCACCAAGCTCTGCACACTGTGAATGGCTCTTCAATGATACTGGGAGGATAGCTCGAACTTAATCCACTTCAGGTCTGAATTAATAAAAAGCAGACATTGCTTGAAGCTGTAGACTTTCATATTAGCCTAATTTGTGTAAACCACCTGCCTTTCTTGCCCCCTATACACATATGCATGCGTGAGCTCACACACACACACACACACGCACACACACACACACACACACACAGACATCTGCAATGTAGAGGTATATTTGACCTATCACTTCAGTCATTAAGGCTTTGGTTGGCCATTATTTAAGAGTTCAAGAGAAATCTCAGGGTTTTGCTATGCAGAGATCTTATCACGGGCACCCATAAATCCCAATTAGGCAGCTTGTGGCAGAGCCAAAAGAAGAAGCACGGTTCCCGTTTGTTCTCAGGGTCTCATTAATGACATGCCTTCACAGTGAGTTACAGATGGAAGTGATGTCTCCAAACAGGATTGTTAGTAGATGGGTGGAGAGTGGGGTCACAGGCTACTCTTTTCTCTGCTGCAAAGGTATGTAAAGGAGGCCCAGGACCAGCAGAAGCTTGTAAGTTAGGACATGTAGATCAAAGCTCACTTCACTTCTCTCAACATTGATTTTTGACTCAGACCTGAATTTGAATCCAGCTAATATTGGCTAATTCAGAACCTTGGCCATGCTTCTGAGCCTCGCCAAGCTTTCAGGATTTTCCCTTATGCAGAAAATGAGGAAGGACAATGCATTCCATGTGAGATTGCTGCAAGAATTTAAATACTGTATGTAAAGTGCCTAGTAGAGTGTCTGTAACACTGTTTTGTAATTAAAAGTAAATTTTCTATATTATTCCTTCTCCCTCTGTTTCCTTGTCTATAAACAAAGGAGCCTGGTTCCAGCCGAATATTTTTTGACAATAAAGTCTGTGGTATAAACAAATGAAATTACACACACACACACACACACACACACACACACACACTTCTTCTGAAATCAAGTTTGCTCTTTTGCAGTTTGAAAGTCAATCTAGAACACTGACTTTCAGAGAAACAGACTTAAAAAAATCTATCAAATGGTACCAAAGAATCAACTTAGAAGTTAAAAATCTGCGCTCTAGAGCCCATGTGCCACAACTACTGAAGTCCACGTGCCTAAGGCCCAAGCTCCGCAGCAAGAGAAGCCACCACAATGAGAAGCCCGCACACCACAACGAAGAGCAGCCCCGGCTCGCTGCAACCAGAGAAAGCCTGCACGCAGCAATGAAGAACCGACGCAGCCAAAAATAAATAAATAAATTTTTTTTTTAAAAAAGAATAAACTGACTCAAGTCGAGACATGACACTATAAATACTGTGATGCTAGGGAGCAGACAGGTGAGATGATCTCATTGTATCTGGGAAGTGGGGCTCTGGTGTGGTTTTAGGAAGAGGTTCTTTTTGTGACATTCAGACAGGGATGAGTGGCCAGCCAATGAGCAAGGGAAGAAACAAGTCTAGTTAACAACTGTCACCATACATAATTACAGAATTGTAACCACGTTTTTATACTGGAACATTTGGTATTAATATTATTTCCCTCAATAAAATATTTGTATGGAAAATAATGAAACATTTCTTAATTCCACTTCCTAGTAATAGCCACCAATAACATTCTGGTGATTTTTTTTTATCTATGGTTTTCCTTCTATACACATTTGTTCACATATCGATATACACTACAAGCCATCTGCTTTATACAAAATCAGACTCATTTGCTATCTAACTTTACCACCATTCTTGTTCACAGGTCTTTAATCATCATTATTTAAATATTCTCCAAAATCATGCTTTCAGATGTCCTCATTATTATGTTATTACTGTATTTAATTAACATCCCCTAGTGTGGATTTAACAGTATGTCCTTAATCAGTCCCATGAGGCACAGCATTCTAAGAAGGTAAGGACAACACCCTCATCTACTCATTCACCATCATATCCCCAGCACCTCACCCAGGCTCTTGCACACAGTAGGTACCCAGTAAACATTTGCTGACTGACATAGTTGATATTTACATTATCATCATTTTATTTTTGCTTATATACACACACAACTCTAGTGAAAATTTCTCAACCCCAATCTTAGTCTGACTCTACTTTTTTTTAAGTTAATTAACTAATACTGGATTTTTTTTCGATCCAAGTCTAAGGTAAACTTGCAGTCCTTTGATACATGTTGCCAAATTTGTATTGCCCTGAAGCTGTAAACCATTTCTTCCCTCCCACCACCAACGTATGACAAAGTCCTTTCCCTGTACTCCTGCCAACAGTGGATATTTATTTTTAATCCTTGCTAATTAGAGAGTAGGAAATGGTATCTTATTTCATTAATAAATAGTAAGGCTGAACATTTACTTATGGGTTTATAGTCATTTGTAGCTTCTTAGTGAATTCTGTTCCTTTTCTTTGTTTTTTTAACATAACTTTGAGTTCTAGATTATGAATATTAATGTGAACAGAACTGTGCCTGATATATAGGTATGTTTTATATAAACATATATTTAGTTATGTGTATATGTGTGTCTATCTATCTATAGCTAGCTAGCTATATTTTAGTTATTGGGAAAAGCCAAGTTTGTGAATCATTGTATGTGTTTTAAATAAGGATACAATGAGGGACTTCCCTAGTGGTCCAGTGGTTAGGACTTGGCGCTTTCACTGTCAAGGACGCAGGTTCGATCCTGGTCAGGGAACTAAGATCCTGCAAGCCATGCAGTGCAGCCAACATAAATAAACAAACAAACAAACAATAAAATGATGCATGCGGGTACAATAATCCCTGAAATTTTTATTTTCAATTGTGAGAGATAAATGATATGGGAGGGCTGGGAGGCATAAAGGATTGTAATTAAGAGCATGGACTCTGGATCAAGGCTTTCTGGGTCTAAATCCTGACCCTCTGCTTAGTTTTGAAGCATTGGTAAGTAAACCAACTTCAGTAAATTTCAGTTTCTTGACCTAAGAAAGGGGGGTTAATTATGCCACCTACTTCATGTCGGTGTGATAAAGATCAAAGTTTATGAGAACTGTAAATATATAGAAATTGGCTGACACATAATTGGTTAATTTTAGCTAGTTTTAAAAGCAAACAGATTAGTTAAGCATACCTAGTGATAATTATACAGAGGAGATGCACAGGCTTGTGTGGTAGAGAATAATTGTCCATGGGGTGGGGGCTGGGGGCTGGGAGAAAGGTGATCTAGAGAAGATGGTTAAGGAAGATGTCTTTGAGTCAGGCAAACAATGGGGGAAAGGAACCTTCAGACACAGGGAACAGCCTGTACAAAGGCCCTGCAGTGAAAGGAAGTGAAAGGAGGTCAGTATTGCTGAGGGAGAGTAAATGAACAAGAAAGTGGGGCAACATTAGTAGAAAAAAGCAGGCTGAGGCCAGACTACTCAGGGCCTTATGGACCATCAAAAAGGATTGTTGATTGGATTTTACTTAGTGAGGGAATAATATTACCCTGTTAAATAAGAACAGGTTTTAGACGAAATACACAGGAGATGCTTAAAACTGCATTTATTACACATATTTGTAGCAGATAAAAGATTGCATTTTTAACACCAACACCCAAGAATGTCTTGCAAGTCCTAGTAGGCTGTGAACTCTCTTTGCAGAGAAATCTTCAGCCACTTGTAAGCCAGCAGGAAGCCTCCCAACCTCCTGTCTCACAGGAGAGTGGTTGTACTATGTACTGCCAATGTCCCCCAGGTTATAGGTGTTCTCGTCACGCTCCCCTACGGCACTAAGAGACTGCAGCTATTTCATACCCTTATCCACAATTTGGCTCAACTTCTTTTCCTCTCTCTTCTCACAGTTTAGCCATTGGGATCACATCTACTTTTTACTGGTTGTTTTACATCTTTAGAACCCAAAGGCAGCAGCAAAAATGCTGGGTCACCATCAAGGTTAATAATAATAAGAAGAAGACAAAACAAAACAAAACCATTTTTTGGTGACAGATGTCTGTATGAGGAGGCTCAACTCTAACCAGCTTCCTCTGCTAAACCCATATTTCATTAAGCCTAGAGGGATGGCTTCTCATTCCTTCTTTAATCTAATTTATTGTGCTGGCCAGCAAGTGGATAATATACTTTCATCTCTATCCCAGGATTTGAGGGAGGTATTAATCAGTATATTTATTCTTCAATCCTGGAACATCTGTGTAACAAAGACATTAATTGACGTCTACTGAAAGACTTGCTATTCCAATAATACATCTACCAAGGTAATCAAGTAATATTGCTAATGACTATGTCATGTTAAAAAAAAAACTGTGAACAGCCTAAGAGATATGTAGAATACATAATTCACTGACCATAACACTGATGTCATATGTTAATATTTAAGTGACAATTTACAGTCATTTGTAAAATATTTCACTATAAAATTTAAGAAGTCAGGACTCCAAACGAGAGAGCAACAGAAAGAACTCAGACTTTGTCTCAGATCCACATGGGTTGTTTGAACCCTAGTTTTGATACTTGCCAGCTGCAAAGATTTTGAATAAGTCTCATTCTCTTTTTCTCATCCTCTCACTGGTCTCCTTATGTATTACAAAATGAAGATACTGTTAATGCCTCATTTTGGTATTGCTCAAAGAATTAAATAATACTGAGCTAATATTTAAAGAGTGGGAATTGCTTACACATTTATCATTCAAACCTCACAATAATACGAGGATATTGGTTTTATGAAACCCATTTTCAAGAAAGGAAACTGATATTAGATGACGGGCTCAAAAGAATTAGGATTGAACTTGGGTCTCAATGGCTCTAAATTTCATAAACTTTCCAATCCAAAGCATTGACATGCATATATAACAGTTCTTCAGTGATGCCTGGAAATTCCCTCCTGCCTTCCTCCATGACTGGAAATCAATCTCAAGCAAACTGGGAAAACTGGTTATAAACCAAGAAGTGTTTATTCCCAAATGCCATCCCCTTGAGAGGATACCACTCAGACCCAGTCAGACAAGTTTTTAACATCATAAAAGATCTAAAGGATTGCAAGGTGCTTAGTACATCTTTCTCTGCTGTCACATTTGTAACCATTTCCCGTTTTAATGTCTGTCACAGCTATTAAATTCATGCTCATATAATCTCTAGTATGAATTAATAATACCCCCTACTGTCAATGTTCTCCCCTCGAGACCCTCATTATCACTACTGTCAGGGTGGCTTCTGTAATACAGAGCTGGTGTGTCCCTTCTTGTAAAGCTTGACTTACTTCACAATGGTTCCAAAACCTAAACACAAAACCTGGCATTCTGTACTCTGGCCCCTCCCTTATCCAGTCTTCCTTCTTCCTTACCTGCATGTACCAAATATCACAGCCTCCTGTTCCCCCCTCCACTCACCAGACTTGTTCAATTGATGTAGATATGTCTTCCCATAATATATAAATCCTACCTGGGCTAATGGCTTGGCTGGAACTTTGTATGTTCCGCCTTCTACACTTCCCTCAAATAGCAGAATGAATGATACTTTATCATTTTTCATCCTTAAAGATATTAATGATGTGCATGTTTTTCTTTCTTGTTAGACTACAAGTTCTCTTATGAAGAATGCCTGCCATTTCTCCAGAGATCTATCATGTTGCTCAGCACCTGAAAGTACACATTGGACACACACACACATCCCTGAATGATTGAATCCATGACTGTAAGCTCTTTAAGAGCAAAGGTTCCTGTTCCAGAGCTCCTAGCAAAAGACCTGAACTTTTTTTTTTTTTTTTTTTTTTATAGGAAACGTCCAGAATAAGCAAATTTACTGACAGAAAGTAATGGGTATTTGCCAAGTGGTAGAAGGAAGTGCGGGATGGGGAGTGGCTGCTAATGGTTATAGGGTTTCCTTTTTTGTTTTTTTAAACATCTTTATTGGAGTATAATTGCTTTACAATGGTGTGTTAGTTTCTGCTTTATAACAAAGTGAATCAGTTATACATATACATATGTCCCCATATCTCTTCCCTCTTGTGTCTCCCTCCCTCCCACCCTCCCTATCCCACCCCTCTAGGTGGTCACAAAGCACGGAGCTGATCTCCCTGTGCTATGCAGTTGCTTCCCACTAGCTATCTATTTTACATTTGGTAGTGTATATATGCCCATGCCGCTCGCTCACTTTGTCCCAGCTTACCTTTCCCCCTCCCCGTGTCCTCAGGTCCATTCTCTAGTAGGTCTGTGTCTTTACTCCCGTCTTGCCCCTAGGTTCTTCATGACCATTTTTTTTTTTTTAGATTCCATATATATGTGTCAGCATACGGTATTTGTTTTTCTCTTTCTGACTTACTTCACTCTGTATGACAGACTCTAGGTTCATCCACCTCACTACAAATAACTCAATTTTGTTTCTTTTTGTGGCTGAGTAATATTCCATTGTATATATGTGCCACATCTTCTTTATCCATTCATCCATTGATGGACACTTAGGTTGCTTCCATGACCTGGCTATTGTAAATAGAGCTGCAGTGAACATTTTGGTACATGACTCATTTTGAATTACGGTTTTCTCAGGGTATATGCCCACTAGTGGGATTGCTGGGTCGTATGGTAGTTCTATTTTTAGTTTTTTAAGGAACCTCCATACTGTTCTCCATAGTGGCTGTATCAATTTACATTCCCACCAACAGTGCAAGAGGGTTCCCTTTTCTCCACACCCTCTCCAGCATTCGTTGTTTGTAGACTTTTTGATGATGGCCATTCTGACCGGTGTGAGATGATATCTCATTGTAGTTTTGATTTGCATTTCTCTAATGATTAATGATGTTGAGCATTCTTTCATGGGTTTGTTGGCAATCTGTATATCTTCTCTGGAGAAATGTCTATTTAGGTCTTCTGCCCATTTTTCGATTTGTTTGTTTGTTTTTTTGATATTGAGCTGCATGAGCTGCTTGTATATTTTGGAGATTAATCCTTTGTCAGTTGCTTCATTTGCAAATATTTTCTCCCATTCTGAGAGTTGTCTTTTCGTCTTGTTTATGGTTTCCTTTGCTGTGCAAAAGCTTTTACGTTTCATTAGGTCCCATTGGTTTATTTTTGTTTTTATTTCCATTACTCTAGGAGGTGGGTCAAAAAGGATCTTGCTGTGATTTATGTCATAGAGTGTTCTGCCTATGTTTTCCTCTAAGAATTTGATAGTGTCTGGCCTTACATTTAGGTCTTTAATCCATTTTGAGTTTATTTTTGTGGATGGTGTTAGGGAGTGTTCTAATTTCATTCTTTTAAATGTAGCTGTCCAGTTTTCCCAGCACCACTTATTGAAGAGGCTGTCTTTTCTCCATTGTATATTCTTGCCTCCTTTATTAAAGATAAGGTGACCATATGTGCGTGGATTTATCTCTGGGCTTTCTATCCTGTTCCATTGATCTATATTTCTGTTTTTGTGCCAGTTCCATACTGTCTTGATTACTGTAGCTTTGTAGTATAGTCTGAAGTCAGGGAGCCTGATTCCTCCAGCTCCGTTTTTCTTTCTCAACATTGCTTTGGCTATTCGGGGTCTTTTGTGTTTCCATACAAATTGTGACATTCTTTGTTCTAGTTCTGTGAAAAATGCCAGTGGTAGTTTGATAGGGATTGCTTTGAATCTGTAGATTGCTTTGGGTAGTAGAGTCATTTTCACAATGTTGATTCTTCCAATCCAAGAACATGGTATATCTTTCCACCTATTTGTATCATCTTTAATTTCTTTCATCGGTGTCTTATAATTTTCTGCATACAGGTCTTTTGTCTCCTTAGGTAGGTTTATTTATTCTTTTTGTTGCAATGGTAAATGGGAGTGTTTCTTTAATTTCTCTTTCAGATTTTTCATCATTAGTGTATAGGAATGCAAGAGATTTCTGTGCATTAACTTTACATCCTGCTACTTTACCAAATTCATTGATTAGCTCTAGTAGTTTTCTGGTAGCATCTTTAGGATTCTCTATGTATAGTATCATGTCATCTGCAAACAGTGACAGCTTCACTTCTTCTTTTCTGATTTGGATTCCTTTTATTTCTTTTTCTTCTCTGATTGCTGTGGCTAAAACTTCCAAAACTATGCTGAATAATAGTGGTGAGAGTGGGCAGCCTTGTCTTGTTCCTGATCTTAGTGGAAATGGCTTCAGTTTTTCACCATTGAGGACGATGTCGGCTGTGAGTTTGTCAAATATGGTGCAAGGCCTGAACTTTTGATACCTAGGATCCATTTAGCTTTGAAACTACTTCAACTCATTCCTTTGAGGTGAGGATGGGAATCCACCCTTGGTTCACTCCAATGTCTTTATGTCGGGTTCCATTACTCCGCATATCACGTTGCATAGTTACAGTGATTATGTGATTGATTCAGGAATAAGCAGTCACTCAGCCAACGTCAGTGATTCCCAGAGAGAATCAAAGATTCTCATGCCTTAACATGGGATGTGATGGTAATTCTCTTGTAACTAATAGGGGAGATCATCTTCTTGCATGGATTCAATACCGGAGAACCAGAGCTGAAACACCAAGGGAAAGACATCCCATCTTGATTATATCATTTGTGTCCATTTAGATCCCAGCCTGAACCTAACCAGCCCTCCTCCTTATGCTTAATTTACTTGAAAAAATAGTTCTTCTCTCTGATTAAACCAGTTTGAGACTAGTTTTCTGTCACTTGCCACCAATGAGTCTTATGTATTAAGTAGGTATCGGTAAATTTCTTGAAGAGATTCTTCAGGCAGTAAACAAAGCTGCCATTGATGGCCCGTGGAAGAGCCCTTAACAAGGAGCCTTTGATATTGGAGAGAAGATCTGAATATTAATTCCAGTTCTCTCGTGAGGACAGTAAATTTTGGTCTGACCTTCACTAAAAGCTAAACAAACAAGATTCTTATCAACTCCTCACAAGTTCCTGTCAAAAAGCACTAAAAGCACAGCACTGTGTAGCAATTGATGTGAAGATCTTTTACAGTGTAGAACTACTTACAGATGATATAGTTAGGACACCATGGGAGGAGTACAAGGTTAGAGGGTCAGGTTATTTAAATGGCAAAGGGAGATGGTTGATAAGAACTTAGGTGGACCTTTGATAATGAGATATTATTTTCTCCCTGGTTCTCTGATTTTAGTCAGTTGGGCTCTGTGGTTCAAATGCTTTTGAATCTTGACTGTACAACTCTGTTTTTCGTCAGTTGGGCTCTTGACTGTACAACTCTGTTTTTCGTCAGTTGGACTGTACGACTGTATCTCAGCCTCAGTATTCCCATCTGTATAATGGGCCTAATAAGTTAATACATGTAAACTTTTAGCAAATTGTCTGGCACTCTAGGTTCCCTAGTTCAATGATTCTCAGACATTTTTTGACTACAGCCAATGGTAAGAAATATATTGAACATCTAACCCAGGACACACTCACCCACACCTACACCTGCAACAGAAGTTTCTGAAAGATGATCTTATTCTTACAATGCACAACACATTCTCATATTTTTCATTAGCATGGCCATGATCCACTAAACTGGTTTCATGCCCATTGATGAGTTTTGACCTGCAGATTGAAAAACATTATCATAGATCAATATACGGTGCAAAATGCATTCCAGGTCAATGTCCATTACATCTAAGCACAGCTTTGGTCCTAAATCCCTGTAGAGTCTCTCACCTTAATGAACAAGACTGTACCACACTGACTTTTTCGTTCTCTTATGGTCCCAGACTTATACCAGAGTCGATGGAAGGAGCTTTCCATATCCTCTATCCCCTGGACACACCTCTGATTTTCACTCTGCTTCCAAAGTGTTTCTTCCCACCTGTTTTGCTATGTGAGAGGACTCATCCAAAATTAAACTGCAGCGGAATGAGAGGCTGAGGTTCTCACACTTTAGTTTGTGTATCTCTCAGGGAGTTCAAAAATATTTTAGAACGTTCCAAGATTGTATTTCAGTAGGCTTGGCAGGGGTTCTGGAGTTTAACAAGTTTAACAAGCAGCCAGGGGTTTTTGATGAGAGGGGTGGGGCATACAATGCTTGGGTAAACACTATCACTAACAGAGCACAAGGTTACCCTAAACTCCATTGGAAGCTGGAGGTGGGGAATTGTGACATTCCTGGCCAGCAGCAAAAATGTGAAAGTTTCCTTAAAACTGAGTGTTGAGGATGGGGAGGGAGAAGATAGTTGCTTCCGTCTTCAGCATAATCTGAAAGCAGAGTGGGAGAGACCACACACGGGCAGTTTTCCTGTCCCTCTTCAGCCCAGCTGGCTTACTTCATTAAGCCAAACAGGTGGCTGTCTTTATTAAATGATAAGGGGATTTAGGGATGTGAAGAGGTGGCTAGGATGTGGGCAGTAAAAGCAATACAGCAATCTCCAATCTTGTTATTTTTAAATGTGGGTGTTCCATATGTTAGATCCTAGTGGGTGGCAGCTTCTCTGTACCCAGGGGAACTATGTTCTAGTCTTTGCACTAGTATGAGAGGCTTGCTGAGCCTTCATTATTTCTCCAAACTCCTGCAACTCTTTTCAAGGGAGAGCCTGTTGAGAATTTGTTTGAGTCACGTTTGGAGAGATCACTCGAATAGTCAGATCTGTAACTCAGTCACTTGAAAACAGAAGAGAGGACCTGGATTCCCGTCCTTCATTCTCTGACAGAAATGGTCACTTAAGCACCGTTGACTGTGTGATGTCCTTTGGACTAGATGGCTTCCAGGGCCCTTCCCTTCCAACTCTAAAGTGTCTAGAAATCTGTGAGTTACTGGGATATAAATGTAATTTAGTTCAAAGCCTTAAGTAAGAGACTGAGGAACACCGGAAATAGGTTGGAAATGAAATTTGACCTATGAGTCCCAAGGGTTCAGGTTTCTGTGAGTCAGCTTGGGAAAAAGCAACAGTTTGAAGAAAAAGTTGTGGGATGGGGGAAAGGTTGGCGGGGGTGGCAAGAAAACTCAACTTGGAGCCAGGGCTGATGGAGACAAAACCCAAATTCTCTAAACTCTTAGCTGCCTAGCCTCGAGAAAGCCACTAAACATCTCCAAGTCAGTTTCATTATCAATAAAATGGGAATAACACACTTGTAAGGTGAAAAGTGTGTATGTTCCTTTAGCCAACTACCCATTCATGCATTCACTCATTGAGCAAAATTAAGTACTATGGCAGGTTTCTGAACCATTGTTTGATCAAATGAGGGAAGGTATATGAGCTTGTCGAGCTGAGTAGAATATTTGATAAATTACTGGCTGTGCTTTATAGCAAAGTTTTCCTTCCTCAGTAGCTTTCCTTGTAATGTTCCCTCATACCTACTCCTTGCTCTGGATCTGTGCAAGTCCTATGGTATCCTTTATAATAGAAATCTATCATTTAGCATTCCTAGCCTTATACCCTCCTCCTCCTCCTTTTTCTTCTTCTAAGAACTCCACTTTTCTGTGATAAACCATTCTGCCATTATTCCAAGTGTCCCTGGTGAAGCTGTCAATCACAGCATCCAACCCTTACTATGGAGCTAGGAAAATGACCCAGGCCGTCCAATCCGAGTACTTATCCTTTCTTGCCATAGTAATTTGTCCAGGGAAGAAACCTGACCCAAGCATAGCCTTCTCTAAGATTTACTATGTGAATTCTGGCAGAGAAAGACTCTCTTTTCTTTTGGATATTGAGTATGCCATGGTTTTCCTGACACACAGAGGGATTTAGAACTCAGGAACGAAGATGTCAGAGCTCTTAAAACTTCATTCGGGCAACTGGATCCCACTGTGCCTAAAGCCAGACCCTAGACTTCCAGTTCTGTTAGCCAATATATTCCCTTTCTGGTTAGGTTAGTTGGAGTTCAGTTTTTCTCACTTGCCCTGAACACTCCATCCTTCAAAGTCTGCCTCAATTTATACTTTCTCACGTCATCTCTTTGATCTCCTTCACCAGATGTCACCAGCAGAGTACATTTTCTTTGCCTTCTATTGAGATTTTCTCTATTACTGACTGGTTTTATGGTTAATTACATGTGTGTCTATGCTCTCCTCATGTCCAGTATTAGATCATCTATTTTCAAAGGAAGTCATCTTAAATATTTATCATCAATATTGTTGTAATTAAAAATAATTTAATATTAACTAATAGGAACTATTATGTGCTGGAACGTGTGCTAATGGTTTATATGTGCTATCTTATTTAATTATTAAAATATTGCTATTAGGTAGGTTTTATTATTCCATTTTATAGATTAAACAAAAAACAGATTCAGTAATAAGGACCTACTGTATAGCACAGTGAACTCTACCCAATACTCTGTAATGACCTATATGGGAAAAGAATCTAAAAAAGAGTGGATATATGTATATGTATAACTGATTCACTTTGATGTACAGCAGAAAGTAACACAACATTGTAAATCAACTATACTCTAATGAAAATTAAAAAAAAACAACGGATTCAAGGAAGGTAAGTGATTTACCCAAGTTCTTTCAGCAAGTGAGCAGAAAGCAGGGTTAAAATCTAGGTCTCTCTTACTCAATAAGTTGTATGCTTAATCGTGTGTGTATGTGTATGTGTGTGTATAACTTTTTGCCAACATTACTGTGATCTATATTCCACAATGCTGTCCTGTACCCTACACCCTCTCCCAGTTTGGAGACCCTGGGGATATGCCTAATGCAATTAAATTTGTGAGTGAATTGATTGATGACATGAAACTGATAACCAGAGAGGCTAAGTTACATGCAAAGGGCATCATATGGGCCATTCATGGTAAAACATAAAGCCAAGTATAGACAGCATCATGACCTTTCTGGTCTGACAACTTAGTGCTTGGCAAAACCCCTCAAGGCTACGAATTTCTGAAAGACAAGCCCATTTAGAGAGGAACAAGCCATGATGGATGTGCAATCCCAGCAAATGCACAATGAAGGATAGAAACATTGCTATGCGTGATTTTTTAATAACTACAAAAAATCCCATGTATGGGATTTCAGTATGTGAAAACTGATTGCGTTGCCAATGCCGCTCATCTCTTTAAACAAGCAAACTCATCTTCCCTGGTGCTGTTACATCAGTAATAAATTGGCTCCTCAGACAGATCTGCTTGCAGGTTAGAACTGGGATTGAATAGATAATAACTTTGGGGGTAGCAATGCCTGCCATGACAAATAATAAAGAAATTCATGACCTGCAAAGTACAGGGTGAGCCTGTTCCAAAAATATATTTCACCTGGTCCCCAAGCAGGTTCATTAGGTATCCAGGAAGCTGTAAAAAAATATTCAGTACATAGAGAGAGGTGACTCAAAAAGAATGCTCTCAAATGTGTATGAGCCTGTAGTTATAAAAACATGTAGGTCAACGAGGGGCTTGCTGCTAAGTGCCTTTTAAAATCAAGACACAAGTGCTGGGCCTTTGTCTGGGGGCATGCCTATCTCCACAAGGGGAACTAAGCTGGATTTTTCGATGACCTTATATACTGTGGCAGCTTTTGCAGATAGCACAATGGATGCAGATCACTTTGATGGGGCTTCAGTCAGTGGATTCTCTGTTTGGGGTGATCGTTTTTCTCCCTTAGAAAAATAATTAGGTGTCAACAGTGAGCTGAGTCTACTAACATTGTGTAAACATAATTAAGCTGAATGAGGGAGGTGGTAAACAGAAGAAATTCCACAGAAAGTTGACAGCCTACAGTGGAAGGAAGTTTATCTTGGGCCCTGAGGTCGGCATTTAAGTTCTGGGTTTAGCATTACTGGTTATGGGACCCAGATCATGTCACTCAACTGCTCTAGAATTTAGTTATTCATTTTAATGGTAGGAGATTATGCCAGCTAGTGCCTTGGAGTTTCTGCAAAAATGGTGATTATGATCTTACAAGTTGGGGAGGACTCTGAAGTGGGAGAGGAGTAAAATCACTATGATGATGTAGCATTGGATTGAGTTTTATTTTTATTACCAACTAGGCTATGGGCCTTCTCAGTGAATATAAAAATGTACTAAGGCAATAGCAAATATTACACCTATACAAGAAATATTAAATACATCTCCAAAACTGGTAGGTAGTTTTTCTACTGAGTTCCACTTTGGGATCCACAAGCAACCCCTAAGCCCTGTCTCGTGCCAGTTATTAAAATATTCCTGATCAGGGCAGGAGGTATGTGATCAATTTCTATCCCATTAGTGAATATCAGTGCTTTTTGTTTCTTTGCTTTTTTTCCCAATGGACCTGAGATAGACAAGATAATGGTGAGCTTAGACCACTCTTGTGGCTCCCCAAGATGTTGGCTCCTACTCTCTACTACATTGACCCAGTCAAGATAACCCTTGGATCACCAACTGAGTTCTTCCTATTCCATTGACAAATCCCACCTTCTGCTTTTGTTTTGCCAGAACCTCAGCCCTTCACCTATTTCCTGCTAGTTCCCTGGCCCTAGTCTGGACCCTGATCTTGGACAACTCAATGCGAACTCTAATTTTTCACAGTTGACTTTGGGAGTGGTCCAGGATATCTACAATGTCCTCATGATGAGCTCCTTCTTCCAAGTTGTACATCTGTGCTACATTTCCTTGACTTTCCCATATTGACTGCTAGACACTGAATGTCTCAATAGCTCTATCCAGACTCCATTCTTGGGGAGGAGTAGGTCTTTTCCCCAGCCCTGACTTCTAGATTTCACATCTCCTCTCCTGAATACCATCAATCATCTTGCTAAGTCATAGGAAGGCTCAAGTTTGAATTTCCTTGACTGTGCACAGGGATATATACAGTGCTTATTTTAATAAATGAGTTACGAACTCTACTGAAAAAATAAATAAAGAGGCCTCTTTGTACAACTATTTGAATTTCTGAACTCCTCTCCCATGTATATAGAATGAGTTTTTAAAAGCCTGATGTCCATGTGCATATATACAAGTATAAACATATTTAAATTGTTAAAGTTAACGTCTTGTTAAATTGGCACATTCTGGACCCAGAGGATTTCTCCATTGCTAACTAAAATATGTTCATATTTTCATCCATATGAGGACTCTGGTACACACACTCTTACAACAAAGATACACAGTACAGAATAAAATGGATTTAATACCTCCATTATTTTTTGAGTTATTAAAAGACTATTTTTTAAAAGTACTTTAATATTTAAAAGACAAAATAAGCACCTTCTGGGTCATTGTGTTAAATGGCTTGAAAAGTGTCCTGTAATTGGTATTATTTAATGGAAAACTCAAATGCTCGAGCTTTAGGTTTTACTTTTGTCCATGTCCATATTGTTGAAATTTAAAAAAAAAAGAAAAAAAAACCTTAGCAGATGCAGACCTCAGAGTAACTTAATATTCTCCTTTTATTCCCTTATTTTAGAACAGTGAGGTGAGAACTCACCACAAAATGGCCTTATTCATTACTCACGGAGCAGTGTGGATGGGAGGAGGAAAAACAAAATGATATGAAATAAAATATAAACCAGGAAAATTGTGGTTTACTTACTTGATTTTCTTTTAAAATGTTTTAAAAATCAGTTTTAATTATAAAAAGAAACTAAGAAAGAAATACATGTACAGGTCATTCCCTTCAATCTTTTCTTTATAATTCTAACCCTGTCCCAAAAGGTCACTTCTATTTTCAACCTAATATGTGTCCTTCCAATCTATTTATATACTATATATATATGTACTATATATATATATAGTACATATATATGTAAAGTTTTGTTTTATGTGTGCACTGAAACTTTTTGTTTTATTTAACAATACTATGAGATATGTATTATAATAATTATGTTCTTATGGAATATGATACATATTAAATTTCATATATTTATATACAAATATATACAAAATTAAATATCTGTATATTATACAGTAATACATATATAACAGACATTTATATATTACTACACATATAATTCCTATGGAATACAAGACACTATAGCAGTAAAAGAAAATATGGTAGATACTATATGGAACATACCACAATTCCTTTCCTGCTATATTATATTCAGAAGAAAGTAAATACCAGAGTTTATAGGACCAGCCCACTAATGATGGCCATTCAGATTGTTTCCAAACAATGTTGCAAATAATGCTGCAATCAGCACACGAGTAGATAATTTAGCAGGTTATTGTGCTTGTAAGAAGCTGAAGTTCAGTCAAATTATTTCTTATAATAGGTGGAGGAGTTAAATTCAGTACACGTGTCAAGGAACCCGATAAGAGCTGAACAATCAGGTTCCAGAAAGTGTAGGGACTCTCCTCTAGGACAATTAACTCTGGCGTGAAATTTGCTCAGGGGACCTTGGGAGCTGGAATTTGTAAACCTTCCCCTTGGGGCTCTTCTTCAGCCCAACCTCCTCCCAACGGCTTCCTTTCTCCCATGCTTCTCTCCCCATACAGCTGCTGTTCGCACCCTGTGGCCTCAGCTGTCCAGATCCTGGCCTTTCAGGGTCAGCTCTTTGTGACAGCTACTTGATTCCTGCATTTCTTAGGTTAGATTTCCTACGGCAAAATTTGATTGTCCTGGGTGTGTGTGAGCGTGTGTGTGTGTGTGTGTGTGTGTGTGTGTGTGTGTGTTTATCTTCAGGCTATGTCATGTGCCTCTGGCCCATGCTCTCTTTTCGTTAGGTGTCCACCAAAAGGAAAGGAAGGACAGTCCTGAGAACATGGCCTAGACAGGACTGCCCCTAATTTAGGGAAGCCTTGAGGAAGGACATTTCCCCAGTGAAAGTAAACACTAGGCCTGGTCTGCTACTTCTTTCCCAGGGCCTGGGACAGTGCTTTGCTTAGTATGGCCCACTGATGACGATCTGTTCATTTAGAATCCAGAGGACTGAAGGGTAGAATATACCACCTCAAGATGGGCCTCATCTGTGTAAGGATTATTTTGAGAAACTGCAGACACAGGAGAAGCTCTAAAAAACAGAGTAGAAGTTACCCTTTTGTAAGGAAAGTTAATATTAGAAATGGGGTTTGTGTCAGGAAGAGAGCTATTTCCAGAGATCACTTTTTAACCTGAGAGACTTACCTGCAAGCAGGGCAACCTTTGTTTACAAACATTTCTTCTTCTTACCATCCTGAGAATTGCCTCTTTGAAGCCCAAGATCCTTGTCCCTTTCCTGAGCTCAAGCCTCAATCATACGGCTGAATTTTGACTCTCACATATCTGTGGGGCTCCCGTAAGTACTATGTATGTAATTAAAATTGCTTTTTTTCTCCTTTTAATCTTATTATTACAGAGGGCTCTCAGCCAAGAACCTAGAAGGGTATTGAGAAAATTATTTGTCCTCCCCTGCAGGATCATTGCATCATACTCCTCCATACCCATGGTGTGAACAGTTAGTTACTAGTGGTGCTAGGCTATGATCCAGAGACCAGATCCAGCTGCCGTATGCACTCTGGGCTGTATATTGTAATGTGTAAAATGAATCCAATATCACACATTGCACAACGTGAGGACTAAATGAGATAATGTCTGAAATACTTTTTCTAAACTTTAAAGCACTATTTTGCCAACCTGTGAGCCCAGTTCTAAGAGAACTAGAATTAATCAGTAACTAGAACTTTTTACTGTTCTGAACACCATGGTTGTAGGAGGCTTCACCAAACATGGTCATTTGACTATTATTCTTCTCAGCGAGGTGCTAAGTTTAAGGAGGTGAACAGAAGAGACTCAGTTTCTGTCTGGCAGCCCTTATAGTTTGGGAGATCCAATTTGATAATTGATTAAGCATAGTGGTTTTATCACCATGATAACAAATGCCAAAAAAGAGAAAGAAAGGATGACATGAAAGTTCTCTGTCTCAGGTACACCATAGCACAGTATTTTTACTCAGACTTCCCTGCCTCAAAGTCTGGCCCTTCCTTCAAGACTTGGATTTAAGCCTAATTTATTTGATACCTACACTGAGAGAAGAGTGAGGCTCAGCAAAACTTCCTGTTTGTGTACAACAGCCTTTGTGGGCAAAGGTCCCTTGAAAAATCTTAATACCTATATGAAACCTATTAACATTAGAATTATGTCATATAGTTTGAGGGTTTTTTTTTTGTTGTTGTTTTTTTTTTTGCGGTACGCGGGCCTCTCACTGTTGTGGCCTCTCCCGTTGCAGAGCACAGGCTCCAGACGCGCGCAGGCTCAGCGGCCAAGGCTCATGGGCCTAGCCGCTCCGCGGCATGTGGGATCTTCCCGGACCGGGGCACGAACCCGTGTCCCCTGCATCAGCAGGCGGACTCTCAACCACTGTGCCACCAGGGAAGCCCAGTTTGAGGGGTTTTTATTTGTTTATTAAACAATTTAATGTTTGTCAAAAGTTTTACTTGTATTCATTAGATATCCTCAGGAATATTAGGACATGTGGAGAAAGCCATAAATAAACAAACAGCTTTGGAAAATTAATTTAATCTTACCCCCAGTCCTTATTTCATGATTTTCTCAACAACTCCATGAGAATAGAGAATTAATATTTCCTTTTGGAAAGTGTGGAAATAAAGCTTTGGAAAGGCTAAATAACTTACTCAAGGTCACAGAGCTAATAACTGGTTATCTGTACTCATAGCCAGGTGTCTTCCCTCCCTCTTGCCCTCAACTTCTTCTTAGGCTGAGTCCTATGCCTTGATTAACGAGCCCTACATTAGGTGAGCTGAAATCCTGCAAGCATCAGCTGCTAGGTAGCACCTGAGCTTTTAGAAACCCTTTCTGTTCACTAAATAGTGCCATTTATAACCTCCCATTAGAAGGGAACAGGAGAAAACTGTTTAAATGGAATTCTGAAAGTAACATGGGGCAACCACCTGGCTAAGCCTCATTTCCAGGCAAAATTAGGTCATTAATGTCATAAAAGTGAAAAACTGGAAACAACCTAAATGTCCACCAATAGGGGATTGATTGTATAATTCACGTTATATTCATGCCATGGATTATTGTGTAATAAAAGTGATGGTGTAGACATATATTAACTGGCTTAGAAAAGTGTAGGTGATGTTAATTATGTTCAAAAAGTAGATTCCAAAATACCTTATAGAATATAATCTCATATGCATGACAAAAATACATATTTGCATATTGAATGTTGACAGTGGTAAACCTGTATGTGTTTTTTTGTTTACATAAATGAGGAGTTTTTAAAAAAAAATAAAACTCTTCTACCTACCCTAAGAACAAAGGATGATCTAACTGAGCTTGAATTTAGCATGTAATCTGTCTCTTAGGTATATTAGATGCACAAAGGATAATTCTAATTAAGTTCTCATGATTCTTGTGACAGAGGAACTTGAATGCTTGCTTGTCAAACTCTTACATAGTAACACTATTTTTTTAAACCAATGTTAATACATTTTGTGCTGGTTTCCAGATTAAATATATGAAAGCTTATCTGATTATCTCCATGCTCCCACCCCAGTCTGGTTTAGAATCTTCTGTTTCTACTTCCACTGAGGTCCTTATCACTATTATTTTTATGTCTCTCCCTATATGAATTTCTCTAGGAGTAATAATGTATGATTTCCTTCTGTCTCTGACACCTAGGTTAAGGTCTCAGTGTATAGTAAGAACCCAGTAAGTGCTGTGACATATAATTATTGTAATCTAGTTGGTGCCTGGGACAGAAATGAACAAGATGCCTCAAAAAATGCTGTCTTGAAATTAGTATGTGTGTTTCAGGTTAATTAACAAAGGTGTTGGATAAAGGTTTGAGAAGAGAAAGAAAGAAAAAACAAGATGGTGGAGCATGTATAGGTGCTGCCTCAAGGGTTTCAGATTGGAGAATTTCTACCTAAGGATAGAGGGGTAGGCTCACCCCTGAAAGTCCCATATTCAGAGAAGGATGCTTTAGTTTCTAAGTCATTTTATTTAGCTCTTAGTTCACTCAGTCTACAATTATTGAGTACTGTACTTTAGGATCAAGGAAGTTGGGTCAAAAGCAGGAAGCTGTCTCTTGTTTTCATTCATTTGGAATGAAGCCTTTCTGTCAAGAGCAAGTAAAGGAGTCCTTTAAAAGTTGAATTATGATAGATAGGTCGATAGATCGATGGATTACTATGGGTTAGCTTTTCCTGCTCATGAACTTCATTTAAATGGAATTGCACAGTGTGTGCATGCTTTTGTGTCTGACGCTTTTTTACTGAGTAAAATATGTTTAAGATTTATCTACATTATTCTGTAATTTAGTAGTTTGTTGCTTTTTAATGCTGTGTGCATTTCACTGTATGAATATACCACTTTCTTTTTCTATTGATTTACTTGTTGATAGATAACTTGGATGTTTCCAGTTTGGAGTATGATCAAAAAAGCTGCTATAGGGCTTCCCTGGTGGTGCAGTGGTTAAGAATCCACCTGCCAATGCAGGGAACATGGGTTCGAGCCCTGATCCGGGATGATCCCACATGCCGCGGAGCGGCTGGGCCCATGAGCCATGGCCGCTGAGCCTGCGCGTCTGGAGCCTGTGCTCCGCAACGGGAGAGGCCACAGCAGTGAGAGGCCCGCGTACCGCAAATAAATAAATAAATAAAATTAAAAATCCAGAGTAGTTACTTTGGATTACAAGGCTCTTTACAATATGGTGCCTGGCTGGCTACCTTGCTGATTTCATCTGCTCATGCTCTGGCCCTTTCTGTCTTTTGTCCAATGACAGAAGGTTCCTTACTATTCCTAGATCTCCCCTAGCCTATTCTGGTTTCAGACCTCTTATTGTTACCTCTGCATAGCTGCGCTCATCACAGGTTTTTGCATGGCTATCTGTCCCTCTCCACCCATTTATTCTCATCTGCTCATGGGTCCTTCCTGACCAAAAGGGCTGAACACAAAAGGCCTGTCCTGACCACCTTGTCAATCTCTCCCCCCCATCACTCTTACGCTGTGTTTCTTTTTTTATAGCACTTAGCACCACATGATAGAATTTTAAATATATTTACATTTCATTTGTTTTCTTTCCCCCACTGGTGAACAAACTCTTTGAGGGAGGACTAGGGCTTCATTTTGTTCATCCCTCTATCACCTGTTCCTAGAACAGTGTGTTTGGCCAATACTGCTTTGTTGGCTAAATCAATGAATGGGAATTTTTCATAATGCTATTTTAAAAATTTGCAATGAACTCTTCAGAATAGTTTTACAGAAAAACTGTGAAAATATAGTTCCCATATACTCCACAACCAGTGTCCCTTTTTATTAATATCTTATGTTGTACATGTGCTAAAATGAATTAACCAACATTGATACATTATTATTAACTAAAGTTTGTGCTTAGATTTCCTTGTTTTTCATCTTATGTGCTTTTCCTGTTCCAGGATCCCATCCAGGATACCACATAACTCTCAGTCAAAATGTCTCCTTAGGGCTTCCCTGGTGGCACAGTGGTTGAGAGTCCGCCTGCCGATGCAGGGGACACGGGTTCGTGCCCCGGTCCGGGAAGATCCCACATGCCACGGAGCGGCTAGGCCCGTGAGCCATGGCTGCTGAGCCTGCGCATCCGGAGCCTGTGCTCCGCAACGGGAGAGGCCACAACAGTGAGAGGCCCGCGTACCGCAAAAAAAAAAAAAAAAAAAAAAAAAAAAGTCTCTCCTTAGCCTCCTGCTTGCTGTGACAATCTGTCAGACTTTCCTTGCTTTTGATGACCTTGGTAATTTTGAGGGGTACTAGTTAGGGATTTGCAGAATGGCCCCAAATGGCAGTTGTTTAGAGGGTGAATTTACAGGACAATTAATTAGCTTGGAAAATCCTGCTCCCTCAGGAACTCTGACTTGTACCCAATGATCCCAAACTTTTGTACTACTTTTAGAGCATGGACATTTTACAGGTCTTGTCTTGCTTGGTGTCCTATAAATCCTGTGACAAGCAATATATTTCTGTGTCCATCTTACATATGAGGAAACTGAGCTTCCATAATGGTAACTCTGCAAGATCACATAGAATACGTGGCCAAGAAGAATTTGAGCCCTAGCATCCTGACTGCAGGTCCAGTTCTCTCTCTGCCTCCCACATCTGCCTGTTGATGCCCTCACAACCTGCCCTTTGCAGAAAGCTGCCCAAACCTGAAAGTACTCAGAGGTGTGTAATATCAGTATCTCTTTTCTCTGTTGCTTTCAATCAAAACCATAGCACTGAGTCTACCAATCCTGCTTAGCCAGAAAAATGAGCACTCTGGGACAACATTTAAAGTTAAACTGATACATATTGTCAAAATACCATGTTCTGGGTTTGTCGGTAGGTGAACTGTTTTTAAGATGTTTTCATTTGAAAAGAACCAACAGTCTTTAGGCTGATAGCACCTGTACTGGTATTGCACCCTCTCTGTGCAGGGGCTCCTTGTCCAGACTGAACATTAAGCACTTACTCCATCACCTGGCTGGCGAGAGGAATAGTGACCCGGTCTTTTCACACCTCATTCCCCCTCCTGGAGCACTCTTTATAGCTCCAAATCAGTGTTATAAGCCTCAAAAACCCTGCTTTCCTTATGAATATAGACTCTAAATTGGTTTGTTTTACTCCATTGTAAAATGCCTCATTCTGCAGCTTAAGGGTGATTTATTATGCTGAGTTCAGAGGAAAGATACATTTCACCCTCCAGGAAGCTTTCCTTCACTCTGTCATATGGTACCATCATCCTGGGCTTTGGCTATCATGTCATTTATAAGAATCTATTGCCTGTCTTCTTTAATTACCTGTCTTAAGGGTGGGGCTGTGTCCATCTTGCTCATCACTGCATCCCCGGGGCAGAGTTCCACCATTGTTCATGTCCTATAAATATATTTTAAATAAAATATATTTGTATAAACCATGGGTATCATTTTTTTGTTCTTGTATACAATTGAAATATTTCATAATTTTAAAGTACTTAAAATAACTTAAAATTATCTTAGCACAAAGCACCGGGGATCACACATATTGGTGACAGGTAAGCAATTTTGAGTGAATGAGTAAATGTTATACTGAGAAGAGTACAAGAGTTTCAAGCCTAGATGCAGGCAAACCAATGATCAAAGCCGTTCCACTATGTGAACAACTTCCTACAAGCATGGGCCAATCTGGAGGCCCTTATCCGATGCTTACCTTTACTAGAGAATAAATAGTATCATGTGCTCTGACTCAATAATAGGTACCCTTCTTAGTAGTAGTCTCTATTTCTAAATAGGGAATAAAGCTAATTTTATGTGTATGTAACATGTATGCTCATGAAGAGGCTGGTTGGAGGCCATAAATCAAGAATTTTGAATCCTTAAGTCTTCTTCCCAGGAGAACATCTCTGCTGGATTCACTTCTAAAGTGGGACCCAGAAGAGCCATGTGAAATGTGGTTATTTGCAGAGGCCACGATTGAGATAAACTGGGCCTTGCCTTTTAATGATACCTAGGTTAAGCCTGTCACTCATGTGTCCTTTCGTTTAAAAGTTGCATGTTTCTTTTTTTATAAATGACATGCAGTTGGGAAGAAGCCCACTCACCTAGGACATCATCTCTTAGTTGTTGGGTGGGAGCCAAAAGGGACCTATGATTCTGAGTAATGCAAACAGACTCAAAGGGGCCACATTTGCAAAGTTGTTTTCCACATCTAATATATTGTTCATGCTTTTTCTGAACTAGTAATTTTTTCCTCTCTACATCTAGAACTTCCATGAAAATTTACGTCTTTTAAAATTCTCCTGAGATTGACTTCACTATGATACTCTAACCCAATCTCTGTTTTCCTATAGCATCTGTACCAGCTGGGATACTATCTTGTACAATATTTGTCAAATTTCAATTCCATTTTCTTCCCATTTTATATGGTTTATTGTTTTCTCTATTTAACTCTTTCTTCCATCTGGATCATAAGCACATTAGAATTCTACTATCCTTGTATGCAATAAATTATACATTAATAGGATGGTTATGGCTTGTGAGAAGAAGGTATTTGTGATTTGCACTTAGAGAGATTTTAATCAAGTTTACCATTCTCAAAAAGTCAGCTTTGCATATAAATAAGGACCCCTAAAAATCGGTTTGTTTTGCTCGATTATAAAATGCTTCATTTAGAAGCCTAAGGGTAATTTATTATACTGAATTGGGTGGAAAGGAAGATGTAGTACATTACGCTTAATCTTATCAAATGGCTGCTATATTTAATGACAATGTCTGTTTATCATAATTATTATAAGTTGTCTAGGTTAATAAAATCAAAAGACCTATGTGCAATTTTCAAACACTAAATTTATTATTTACGTCCTGTCTCAGATACCAGCTATCCCCCATGGATGTGCAGTCATCCCATGAGTTTGATTTCTGCTGTGGTTGCGAGAGAACTTTGTGTCTGTCAGACAAAGTAGACTATAAAATCAGGTCCTTAGAAAATTCTACAATTAAGCATGTAGAAGTCAAAAATGTACAAGAGGAAGTAAATAACAATACCAGTTTTCAGGTATTTGGTAAGTTTTACAGATTCATTTCTTCCATCATTGAAGAGGTCCTTTCTAGACATGGCAGATTCAACAGGAAGCAAAGCAAAATCCCTGCTCTCACAATTTCGTAAGTGATGGAGTGTGTGTGTGTGTGTGTAGGAATGATAACGTCAGATATCTTATTCTGTGTTCAAAATTATCTTGTGATGTCTGTATCTTTATCCAAATTTAAAAGTGAGGAGACTGAGGCTCAGAGAGGTAAAGAAGGCAAGGTCACACTGATGGGGGAGTCCTGTTTTAATCTCATCTCTCTGATTTCAAAGCTGAACTTTCCCCACATGGACTATACTATGGTCTGAATGTTTGTGTCCCCACCAAAATCATATGTTGAAATCCTAGTGCCCAAAGTAATGGTGTTAGGAGGTGGGGATGTGTGGGCATTTGGGATGTGTTTAGGTCATGAAGGCAGAGATCTCATGAATCAGAATAATGCTCTTATAAAAGAGACCCCAGAAAACTCCCTTGCCCCCTCCACTATGTGAAGATATGATAAGTCTGCCACGCAGAAGAGGATGCTCATCAGACCAGGCTGGATCCCTGATCTCAGACTTCCAGCCTCCAAAACTGTGAGATATACATGTCTATTGTGCATAAGCCACCCAGTTGGTGGGATTTTGTAATATAGCCCACAGGGGCAAAGACAAGCTACTGATAACTTTAATGGTGAACGTGAAGGGGCAGATGGAGAAAAGACTAAATTAGAATCTGAAACTTCTGGTTTGGTTCTTGGATTCCCAGCTTTGTGATGCTGGTTAGATAAGCCAAAGTCTTTTCATCATTCAAAAAAGACAACAATCTCTTCTGTCTACTTCATGAGTTTGTTGTGAGGGTGAAAGTTGACAGCTTTACTACAATATCAGAATTAAATTTCATGTATGACTACTTAAACTCATCACCCCTGGAAAAAAAGATCATTAAAAGCATCACCCTGGAAAGCGGGGAAATCATGGTCCATTTTTGCAATGTCAAAGTCGCAATTACAGCATAGGCCCATCCTGTCTTTTCCTATACCTCTACCTTAGTAGGCATCAAGTTACAGAAAAGGAGAACTTTGTTCACTCTTGGATACTTAGAACTCCCTTTAGAGTCATTATCTTCCAAGTTGGCAAGATCCCTACTCCCTAGAAACAATGTTGGCTTGTGCTGTGTGTTTGGCAGCTGACATTTTAACGAATGAAGGTATTAAACCATGTATTAAATTTCAGAAAGGACTTTACCTGCCATTTTTTCCCAGATGTAGATGTACTTTAAAATAAAAAGGAAAAAAAGTCACCCTAGTAGCTTCACTTTTATGTAAATGCTGTCTTTGCCAAAAGTGCTTGGTTATTTGCCATAGAAAATATAACTGGATTTAAACTGGAAGGAAAATTCTATAACATGTTGCTTGGGACCTTGGTATTAGATGATCGCTCTGGGGAGGTAACCAGGCCTAGAATACAGGAAGACAATGTCTTGATCAATTTGTATCTGGTTTGTAGTGTATACCACCTGAGTGTGTATTTATATGGGTGATACATCTTTAAAAACCAAATCTCTCACTTTCATGTTTGTTTTCTCAGTGCTCAGCACAGATAAGTGGATAGTTAACAAAATATTTATGATAATTCATATTTATAATTTAACTTAATGATTTAGAATAATTTAACAAACGTCCATGCAGATAATGAGAAAAACTCTTGATAGGTATTTGGAAAGAGATCATATGATGAATGCTCAAAAGCACTGGTTATCTCTTGGAAAGATGTAGAATGGGGTACTAGGACTCATTTCAAAGAAATATGCCAAGTATTAGCAACTCCAACCATGTTAGGTCAATTTAAGACACGCGAGATTAGAAGACTGTATGTTCAGTAACGCCTCACATTGTGCAGTAGAACTGTATTTTTAACATTCATGAGTCATTTCCTTTTTCGCTGACCTTGCTTCTTTTTCCTCTTCTGAAGTAGCTATCATTGCTTTCCTCCAGAATCATTGTCATGGATTTGACTTTAGAAGCCTTTTACAACTGGTTTCCAAGAGAGAATCAGCACTAATCTCTTAAGGGTATGATTCTTAAAATGTGGTGCGTGGACCAGCAGCTCCAGCAGCACCAGCATCACCAGGGAACGTACTAGAAATGAAAATTCTCAGACCCCAACTCAGATATACTGAATCAGAAACCCCTAGGGTGGGCCCCAGCAAGCTGTAGTTTAACAAGCCCTCCAGGTGATGCTGATGTATGCTCAAGTTTAAGAATCACTGGCCTAGAATGATCACAGTCAATGATCTGGTGCTCAGAATTGCAGGTCCAGTGCTGGTATGTCTAGATGAGAAACATCTGAAGAGAGTTTAAAAAAAAATACAGGTTCTGGGGAATCCTCTCTTATTTATTCACACTTTCAGTGGGTTTAGAATGGGGATTTGTAATTTGCATTTTAGAACAGATTCCCTTGGTTAATCCAACCTGCACAAGTATAGGAATAAAGGATCTGGATGGTTTCTGAGCTCCTTGTCAAGAGATGTTGTCCTCTTTCAATCATTGGAGATCATTACTCCCTTCCTTCCCCCTTAACTTCTGCTGGAGGCAGCATCATCTCGAACAAATGAACAGGTCCCAGCCCTGCTCAGAGTGAGTAAATCATGTCTGAGGGATAGAGCCTAAGTATTGGTATTTTTTAAATCTCCCCAAGTAATGCTAATGTCAGCAAAGAGAATGTAAGTAGAAGACCAGGCAATGTGGACACCGTGCCATGTGTGAGCTGCAGTTGCGTATGAGACATAAGAATTTGGTCAGAGGCCATGGCTCTGCTAATCCCACAGTCTTTAGACTCAGAAGCAGAGTCACCTGCCAATCAAGCTCATCCAAGCAGATGTTCCCTTGAGGGAGTTGACCACATCAGCTCCTGCTGTGGCAGCAGAGTCTCCTTAAGGCCGTTTTCTGCAGAGAAGCCCTGACAACTGCTGTTCCTATAGCTACACTGGTTTCTTCCCACCTAAGTTTTGGCTGTTACACTTTTCTTTGGATTCTGTGGGATAGTCTAGTATCCTTCCAATGAGTCCTCATTTCTTCTTGAGTAAGTTAAATTTGGTTTCTTTAGCTTGCAGCCCGAAGAACTTGCATTAACACATTCTGCCAGTAATTGATGATGTGACCCTGGGCAAGTCCTCTTGCATCTTTAGGCCTCAGTTTGCTTCAACTGTAAAATGAGGCTAGTGATCCAGACACACATTTTTAACCACCTATAAAACAAGACGTTTTTCTTTTTTTAAAATTTATTAATTTTATTTATTTATTTTTGGCTGTGTTGGGTCTTCGTTGCTGTGTACAGGCTTTCTCTAGTTGCGGCAAGTGGGGGCTACTCTTCATTGCGGTGCGCAGGCTTCTCATTGCGGTGGCTTCTCTTGTTGTGGAGCACGGGCTCTAGGCACACAGGCTTCAGTAGTTGTAGCACGCGGGCTCTAGAGCGCAGGCTCAGTAGTTGTGGTGCACGGGCTTAGTTGCTCCGTGGCATGTGGGATCTTCCCGGACCAGGGCTCGAACCCATGTCCCCCACACTGGGAGGCAGATCTTTACCACTGCACTACCACGGAAGCCCCAAGACTTTTTCTTAAAAATAATGGGTTGCAGGAAACTTGAATAAATAAAATGAATGAAAGGGATGAATGGTTTTCCCAGTTCAAATCTTTCCTCTCTGATAAAACGTGTTTCATTCCGAGTGGAGCCTCAGCAAACCTCTGAGAAGGGCTAAGTTTCCTTGCAGCACATGATCTAAAGTGCTATCTTACTATAGTTTTGTGAATCTTGATTCAGAGTCCTGAGCCCAGAAACAACTGGAGTTTTCTATTTTAGAGCCATATATTGCTAGATGTAAAAGGCCTCGTGTAATGATACTTAATGGAACACACAAAGTGGTAAATGTCAAGCAAACTCAAATGTAAACACTGCTTCTCCAGAAGGCCTTTTAAAAGAAAACTGATTGAATAATCTATTATTATTATTATTTAGTTACAGGAAATGCTATCTAAAAATAGGAATCCTATTATTCTGGAATGTTTGGTCACCTGTCGAGTATTGTCTCTGAAGTCTTTTAGGATATAGAGTTAAAACCCATGAAAAGGTCACGACAGCTCTCAATTTCCAAATAAAATTGCTTGGAAACACACTTCAGTAGGAAGCTGGATTTTGGGAAGCCTGCTGTGAAAGTTAGCAAATGAAATGCAAAATGTGTGAAGTTTTCAGTTTTAGAAAAAGTACTGATTTTAAAAGATTGTGGCATTTTTGCTTTACCAAATGAACCTCTTGGTGGACTTAAATATATCTCTTGCATTTTCTGAGGTTTACATGAAAAATCTTCAAAATATTGTTCCATCAAAATCTGCCCCCACTGATAAAAAGTTAGAGGTCACAGTTTAGGTTATTTCTAGTGGCATCTCTGTGTGAAATTTCTGTATGCTACTCTAGGCACAGGCTCCACTGCAAAAAGGAATATGTATAAACATAATAATGCTTATGGTGAAAACACTATATGTAAAAGTATCTGTTGGACAGTCTTATAATTTTAGCCCATTAAAACCCCACAATTCTTCCCTGCCAACCTATTCTCCACCTACTGCAATCTCATCTTTCCCCAGTTCTCTACTAGAATTGCTCTTAGAGAAGATTTGAAATGATCTAATAGTCTACCCAATGGACATGACATTCTTTCCTTACAACTGACTCATCTGCTGTATGCTGTGCTAATGTATGCATTGATGCTGGTCATTTTCTATTTCTTGAAACTATCTACCACCCTTGACATTGGTTACTCTGCATCTTCTGACTCCTATTCCCCTTCTGTGAATGTTTTTTCTCTATCTCATTACTGTATTCTCTCTCCTCAGCCCTTCCTGTACATGTTGGTACCTCCTGGCATTCTATCTGTGGACACTGCTTTAAACATGCTCTTGCTCCTTGGGGAAGTCTACCAAATGCCAAAATCCATCCCTCCTGAATTTCAGAATCCAATATCCAACACATTGCTGGATATCTCCACCTAGATGAGCATAAGCATCTCAAAACCGGCATACCAAAAGGAAAGGTGGTATTCATTAACAGAATGGTCTTTGGCATCAGAATGTCTGGCCGTAAATCCCACTCAGCACGTATTATAGATATGTCCTTTGGCAAGTTTCTTAACGTCCGTCCCTGGATCTTAGTTTCCTTGGCTCTAAAAAGTTTCGAGGATTAAATGGAACAGCATACGAAAAAGAATTTTGCAAGTACATGGCCCACACAAAGCTTTAAATAAAACTTAGCTATAATTAAACATATTTATTTGGAAACTGATAATTCTTCTATATTACAAACCTTTTTCTCACGATTGTTCACCTCCATGACAATCAATCATCCAGTTCTATAAACTTTAAATTTAAATGTTTTCAAATCTATTCCCTTTCTGTGTCACCATTAACATAGCCCTAGTTCATGTCTTTTTTTGTGGTTTCATCTAATCTATCTATCTATCTATCTATCTATATCTCTTTCTCTCCACATGTGGCTTATCTTCAGAAAACAGGGGTTTAAGGGTAAAGAGAGAGATAGAGATGGAATGAAGAGAAGGGGAGGGGGAGAGAAGAGAGAGGAGAGGGTTATTATTTACCTTGAAAAATCTAGGACATGTTCTTAAAAGAGTTCTATGATATTGGTTAAAATGTAAAATGGGAAAAATCTATTAATAAGCACACTTGGACATGGTGCCAGTACTTAAGGAGGTTGGCAAGCTAATGCTAATTGAAAAGAGCCATAGAACTATACTGTTGATGTGACTGTTAAAATAACTCCTCATTCCTCTAGGGCTGTTTAATAAAAATGCAGTGTTTTTATGTACATCCTAAACATTGCTTTATTGAGGAACTTAAAAGCTAGTTAATAACAGTATTCTTAGGGTTTAGGTGGAAGACTACAATAATGGCATATCTGAAAAGAAAAATTACATAGTAAACCCAGTCACACACTGGAGGTGAATTTAACGATCAGATTTGGGATTCTAAGCAATCTAATGCTGGCAGTACTCAAGGTTACACTGTCTAGTAAAGTTTAATGAACACAAGGAACATTCAAATGAACAAAATCTTTAATATTTTAACCATTGTGGGCCTACTTTCTTGTGTTTTCCTGATATGTACACAAATGAGAAATGGACACCATTCTTTCAAAAATTAAGAAGGCTTAAAATCATACTTGAAAACTGGGATAAAAAATAAAATAAAACATACTAATTTTCTTACAGGCTATTTTTTTCTTCTAAAATGAAAATTGGGGACTATATTCACATTTTGCAACTTCTGCACACGTTCCCTATCTCATATAATCAACCAAATTAGAGTTATGAAAGACATTTCTAGATTTCTAATGTGGTATCTTTACCTGAGTTGTATTCGTGTAAAATCTTTTGGGTGACTTTCAGTATTGTAACCAAGTTGCTATATAGTACTATCATTAATTGTACTTTATTATTTTTTTAAAATCAATCAATTAATTAATTAATTAATTAATGTTTGGCTGCATTGGGTCTTCGTTGCTGTGAACGGGGTTTCTCTAGTTGTGGCACGTGGGCTTCTCACTGCGGTGGCTTCTCTTGTTGCGAAGCACTGGCTCTAGGCCTGCGGGCTTCAGTAGTTGTGGCATGCAGACTCAGCAGTTGTGGCTCACGGGCTCTAGAGCACAGGTTCAGGAGTTGTGGTGCACGGGCTTAGTTGCTCCACAGCATGTGGGATCTTCCTGGACCAGGACTTGAACCCATGTTCCCTGCATGGGCAGGTGGATTCTTAACCACTGCACCACCAGTGAAGTCCCTAATTACTTTAAAAAAGTAAAATGTCTTGCAACATTTATCACAATCTTTTAGTTACCACAGATAGAACACATGATCAATCCCTTTATGAATATAAGTAACACAAAGTGCAGCTTCCAAATGGTGACCTTCATACAACAAACTGAGATTAAATGCTGAACATAATGTGTGGAACTCAACAATAATTTCTGATTTTTAGGTTATTTTTGCTACCTTGGGGTTTAAATACAAATAACTTTTCTATCTTTCTCTCTCTTATTTGTTGTTCCCTAATCTTAGAGTACTCTTTCCCAAGGTGTAGCACTAAAATAGCTTTGTTAATGTTCAACCAAATCATCAATTTGTCTGCAAAAGGACATGTTAAATCAGAGTTTTAGTTGTAAATTTACAATTTAATGTAAGAAAGGCAGAATTAAATGGGATGGGTATTATTAGACTGTGTGTTTTATCCTCCTTTTTGAAGAATGAATAGGACTAAATGGAGAGGTTAAATAAAATATAAATACAGTGATCAAATTCTTAAAGCCAAGAATTTCTGACACTAAGTGGTAAAGAATAATATGACATGTCCCACTTCTGGAATGAATTTTAATTGGGTTAGGAAAGAGACCATACCAAGACAAAGGTGTTTTTTTCTAAATGTGTGACAGGTAGGAAAATGTAGTAATCTATGACTGAAAATAGGCCCATGAAACAGTAGCAATGAACTCAATTTGAAATATTTTTTATGGTAGAGTATGATTCTCATATGTAAAATCATTATAATAATTAAAATGTGGTGGGAAACTGGAAGCTTTCTTGCTAAGGTCAGGAAAAAGGTAAGGATGTCTCCACTTAGCACACCTTTTCACCACCTTGCTGGAAGTCCTAGCTAATGTGATAAGATCAGAAAAAGAAATAAAAGGTATACAGATTGGGAAAAAAGAAATAAAACTGTCTTTGCAAAAGACATAATTGTCTACATAGACAATCCAAAAGAATCCACAACAAAACAAAACAAAACAAAAAAACTGTAACTAGTAAGCAAGAATAGCAAGGTAGTAGGATACAAGGTTAACATACAAAAGTCAATTGCTTTGCTATATACCAGCAATGAACAAGTGAAATCTGAAATAAAAACACAACACCATTTATATTAGCACCTCCCAAAAAATGACATGCTTATGAATAAATCTAACAAAATATGCTCAATATCCATGTGAGGAAAACTACAAAACTCTGATGAAAGAAATTAAAGGAGAACTGAATAAATGAGATATTCCATAATCATCAAGAAGAGTCAATATCGTCAAGATGTCAATTCTTCTCAATTTAATCAATAGATTCAATGCAGTCTCAACCAAAGTCCTAGCAAGGTATTTTGCAGATATTGATGAATTGATTCTAAAGTTTATATGAAGAAGTAAAATACCTCTTATATGGGAGGTAAAAGAATAGACAATATTGAAGGAGGACTGACACTACTTGACTTCAAGACTTACTGTAAAGTTACAGTAATCAAGACAATGTGGAATTGGCAAAAGAATACACACATATATAGATCAATGGAACAGAATAGATAGCCCATAAATAGAGACCATGAATATAATCATCTGATCTTTGACAAAGAATCAAAGGCAATACAATGAAGAAGATGAACTTTTCAACAAATGGTACTGGAACACATGCAAAAAAATGAATCTAGACACAGACTTTAAAATCTATATTTGTCATCTGGGCTGTCATAACTGAATTTCACAGACTGGGTGGCTGCTAGTCCAAGATCAAAGTGTTGGCAGATTTAAGTTCTCTGAAGGCCTCTCTCCTGGGCTTGGTGAGCACTACCTTCTTGTTGTGTCTTCACATGGCCTTTTATCTGTTAGTGCACATCTTTTCTTATAACGGTACCATTTCTGTTGGATTAGGGCCCCATCCTTATGACTTCATTTAACCTTAATTTTGTCCTTGAAGACCCTCTATCTAAATACAGCCTCCGTGAGGGTTAGGGTTTCAACCTATAAATTTGGGAAAGACACAATTCACTCCATAACACACTCTTTACAAAAATTAACTCGAAATGGATCATTGACCTAAATTTAATGTAAAACTATAAAACTTCTAGAAGATAACAGGAGAAAATTTAGATGACTTTGGGTATGAAAATGACTTTTTAGATATAACACCCAAGGTATGTTTATAAAAGGAATAACTGATAAGCTGGACTACATTAAAATTAAAAAAAAAAACACTGCTGTACAAAAACAATGTCAAGAGAAGAGAATGAGACAAGCCACAGACTTAGAAAAATACTTGCAAAAGATATATCTGAAAAAGAACTGATACTCAAAATAAACAAATCTTAAAACTTAACAGTAAGAAAATTAGCAACAGTAAGAAAATGGGCAAAGGAACTGAAGGGACACCTCGCCAAAGAAGATATATATATATATACATATATATATATATATATATATATATAGCGAATAGCATATGAAAATATTCTCAATATTACATGTCACTGAGAGTTTCAAATTAAAACATCAATTAGATGCCATTACACACCTATTAGAATGGCTAAAAGTACAAAACACTGACAATACAAAATGCTAACAGGCTGTGGAGCAACGGGAACTCTCATCCATTGCTGGTGAGATTGCAAAATGGTACAGCCACTTTAGAAGATAGTTTGGTGACTTCCTACAAACCTAAACATACTCTTACATTATGATCCAGCAGTTGTCCTCCTTGGTATTTACTTACCAAAATGAGTTCAAAACTTATATCCACACAAAAATGTACACACAGATGTAGCAGCTTAATTCCTAATTGCCAAAACTGAGGAGTAATCAAGATGTTCTTCACCAAGTGAATGGACAAATAACTGTGTCACACCTAGACAATGGAATATTACTCAGTGCTTATAGAAATGGGCTATCAAGCCATGAAAAGACATCCAGGAATCTTAAGTGCATATTACTAAGTGAATTATACCAATCTGAAAAGGTTACAGGTTGTATGATTCCAACTATAGTCTGGAAAAGGAAAACCTATGGAGACAGTAAAAAGATCAGTGGATGTCAGGGGTTAGGGGGGAAGAAGTAATAAATAGGTGGAGCACTGAGGATTTGGGACAGTGAAACTATTCTGTATGATATTATAATGGTGGATGCATGTCATTACACATCTGTCAAAACCCACAGAATGTACTATACCAAGAGTTATCCCTAATGCAAATTATGGATTTAGGGGGATCATCATGGGTCAGTGTAGGTACATCAGTCACAGCAATACCATTCTGATGCTGGATGTTGATAGTGGGGGAAGTGACTATATGGAAACTCTCTGTACTTTCCACTCAATTTTGCTATGAACCCACAATTGTTCTAAAAAATTGTTTATTTAAAAAAAATAATAAAATGTCACAGAAACTGTCCCTTCTTTAGCAAACATTGAACACCTACTATATGCCAGACTCTGTAGTTACATGAGACTAGTAGACAAAGATGAATTAAACTATATCTTTATCCTCAAGGAATTCAAACTCTGTTAGGTTAAAAAAAAAAAAAAAGCCAACCAATGGTTACCACACCAAGTCAAAGTCCAGTACTCTATGTTCTTATAAGGTTGCTAGCAGTGACAGCAATCAGTGGCATCAATCAGTCTGCCAGGATAAGTGAAGATTATTTGTTAATCATTTTCACTCATCTACCACTTCTTAAGTATTGAAAATAAATCTTCAAAGTTAATAAATATCTTAAGGTCTTTCAGACAGAGAAAACAGTATGCTCTAAGAGTCAAGACTGAAAATAAGACAGTATATTTTAATAATTATTACTTCCATGGATATAATTTGGATGTACAAATACTACTGGTGAAGATGTTAATGATAATAATAATGCAATACATCAAGTGCTTTCTATGGGTCAAGCATCATAGTCTGTACTTAGTTTAATTCTCATACCATCCCTACAAAAACTATTATATCATTTTTATCAATAAGGAACTCAGGGCAGAGAGGTTACATGGCTTTCCCAAGCTCATGTAATTACTATGTAATGTAGGTGGAATTCAACCTAAGGTCCCTCTAAATTCTAAATCTGTGCTCTTATCATATACATTTACTCCAGGGGAGACAATGTTCAGGGTGTCATGGCCTTAAATTTGTTTTGTGGAATTTGATGTTCTTTTTGTATCAATGCAAGAGTTTTCTATTGTCCTCTGCTGTTCTACTGAAGAATCAGACCAGGAACACCAGTTCTCAATAAATAAACTCTCACTGAACAGGAGAAACAGTATCCTAAATGAAAAGTATTCATCAAAAATGTCTGAAATTGCTGAAAAATGAAGAGAAGTATCAGGAAATGGTTACCTGTGTTGCACAAACATAAAAATATACTTATGTTTAAATAAGTCATGACTGGATGTTAATAAGTGGCTAAATGACAAGTTGTAAAAGTTATTGCATCTCACAATTCATTACTCTGCAAACTTTTTTTTTTCCTTTTAAATTAAATATCTTTGGTGATACTATAAGCAAATGGTATGAATTCTCTGTCACAAAGCTGGTTGTGAAGAATTCATCCCTCTTCAGACAAGAAATGTGTTAAAAAGCACCTCTTCTGTTTCTTTAATAGAAGGAAAACAGAGCAAACTCTTCAGGTTCAAACAACAAGTACTAGTTGAATTTGTGAAGATAATTTTCTTGCAGTGACTGATTTAGTAGTGTCAAGGATAATATAGTTTTTATGGCCACTAGAAGACTGTAATCTAATTTTGCAGAAATCCCTATGTCATTGGCACTGCTACCACTTTTAACCTTAGCATTTTCATTTAAATTAGCTTAAAAAAATTCAATGCGCTGCTTTACTGACACGACAGCTCAATACTCAGATTGGTCTTCTGCACTAAATTTTCTGGTGCCAACGTTATGTTTTAAATCATGTTATCATTACTTTCAAAAGTCAACTAAGGAGTTATTTTTGCAGACTATTATAGGCTAGAATTGCTGGGTATAATTTCTTCCACACAGTAAGAACTATTCCTTTTAACAATAGACATTGTAAACTTAATTAGACTTAAGTTAATTATGACTAAACTTAATTAAGACTTAATTAAGTTATTAAGACTAAACTTAATTATGGCTGTTTCCATGATGAAGTTCAGCAAGGGATAGTTTTCAAGTATCTAGATCCTTGAAAAAGAAGACATAACTTTTTTTTTTTTCTCTCTTGTATATGCCACATGGTCAACTAGACTCCAAATTATGAACTGATTTCCCCAAAGCCGGCAACTGCTTAGTTTCTTTAATTTTGAGGTCTGAAATAGTTTTAAAACAACGGAAATAAGAAGTGTGCCAGCTGGCTCCGTAATGATAGCTTTAGGAGTGTGGTCTAGGTAACAAGTCATGTACCCTCCCCCAACCTCTTCAAAGCTATGGTTAGCTTTTGTAAACATTTCAACTGGCGGGAAAACAAATTCATGGACATCAACCTCTGTCATTCTTGATTCTACTTCACCTACTTTTCAGACCAGACCACAGTGGCAAAAGTTTAGAAAAGGAAGTCAGGTTCTATCTTCTGAAAATTCTACTGAATTTTAGCTACCTGTCTTTACCCAGAGGGCTCTCCTGTGTTGTTCATTCTCCTGTCCTTGACTGTTCAGGTATTGTGCTCCATACCAGCAAACAGTTCTTGGAATCAGACTGTGAACACCTGCTTCTAAGTTTCTGTTAAATAATCCCTGGAAAACCTTGTGACCAGCATGCTTCCTGCACAATTAAAGGAAACTGAAGGGCTATCAGTCATGGTTCTCCACCCCGATGTCATATTCGCCATCATATACAGATGTACACAGGTGGTGAAATAGCCAAAAGAGCATGACATCTCCAACACTGGTAAAACCACCACCTGATGGATGAGTTCCTTAAAAAGACACACTGATCTGGCAGGAGCAGCAAGAGAGTAACTCTCAACTCTAGCCTAATTGATTTTATTCATACCTGAATTAGCAGCGTGACAAGAGAAGAGGGATGGTCAGTGCAGAAAACAGAGAAATACGGGCTTAATATTTTTAGAATTGGGAGTATTGTTCCTCTTTCAGGTAGGAGGAGGCCTGACTAGAGTACTTTCTTTTATCTCTATGAAAATGGAGGCATGAGTTCACAAGCCTTTCATAGTTGAAGAAAAGTCAACTAACGGCTAAGTAAGTCAACTTACTTAACTTACAGGTAAGTCAACTTACCCTGTTTGAGTTTAAGCGTGTGGCTCACACAGTATTATGTCAGGTACTACTTTTTGTCCATCTGCACAGATGCAATTTTGCAATTATTTGTGTATTTTTTTAGGGACATTTATCTCTTCCACTACTTAGGAAGACAAGAACCAAGGATGATATCTATTTTTGCTAAAATTGTATGCCAAGTACATAGGTCAGTGCCTTGAATGAATGAATAAGTATATTAATTAATACACCTATTATTTGGAAAAAGTACCATAATCAGAGAATTTACTGACCTAAATGCTTGCATTTAAGGCTCCTTGGCAGTTATAATTCTCCCTTTTAGTTAATACAATGAAATATTTTTATCTGTCAGCGTTGTTGGTGCTTAATGAGAAACATTCCCCCTGAGTCTGATTATATTTAAGTGCACTGCTAAGACGGGGTTTTGCCAACTTCTGAATGAGAAAATGACATTAGACTTACGTTGACTTCACCAATATCCCTACCTGGGGTCCTGTCTTAGTGGCCAACCTGTTCCAGATGGTTTTTATGTTGCCCCTTCCTTTCAAGGCAACATCATGAACAGTATCCACATTTCAGAGTGACAGTTAATACTATTCAAATCATATGCAGACATCTATAAATATCTCCCTTGGATATCCCATGGTGAATGTAAAATTAAATACTCAATTCTTTCAAAAATACTTTCTTCTTTAAGTGAATCAATACAGAATTCTATACAGTTTCCTTATGTCTCCAAAAAGAAAAAAATACTTCCCCTACATTTAAAGTATATACTTTAGAAGATACGTGTCTATGTGTATATTAAGTGCTTGCTAGTGAAATAAAGATATTGCAAAGCATAATGTAAAATGTCTCAAGGAACACCCATGAGAAAAATGTATTTAGATTTAGTTAGATATAAACACCACCGACTAAAGGATCTGAATATCTCTTTTTCTTTCTTGCCAAATTCAATTTCAGATTCAGATTAACATTTACTCGATACCTGCTATGTACTTGGCTCTAAATAATCAATTGTACATGTATTATTTGTTTAAAACCTAGACACTTTACAGAGGTGGAAACAGAGGCCAGAGAAATTGTATGACTGGTGAAGGGCAGAAAATAGGTGGAAGAGACAGGATTTGAAACCAGGAACTTTTCCAACCAGGTTAAGCTACATAATCTCTTAGTTTCCTTATCTTTAAATGAGTTGATATTAGTATCTATTCCATTGATACTGTTGAGAAATTTGAAGGATTAAGTGATAGTTAATGAAAGCACTTAGAATGGCCCCTGGCAGACAATCAATGCTAAATAAGAAGAAGCCATTTATCTTTTTTTTATTATTATTATAGTCTTGAGTCTATGAGTGCATTCACCTAGCGTGCTAATCACTGATCTTTATTTTATTTAAAAAAAATTTAAATACGATTGAATGTTACTTGCTAGTAACCCACTCAATGTATTATTAATGGTTGATAAAAGTAGGAATGCCTCATAAAAGTTAGAATTTCCTGAGGACTATTCAGTAATTTTTGAAGAAGTTTGATTTACATGCAGTTCTTTGCAAGTTCAAAAGCTCCCATTGTGCACACAGAAATAGATTTTGGGAATTTCACAACCTGATCAAAAAAGCTTTATCACTGATGCAACATCAGTTTTGCCTTGAATCAGTGATGGTATATATGCTGTTTTTGCTTTTCACTGCAAATTACTGTAAGTTTAATTTCCTCATTAGCAATTAAGTTTATTGTGTTCAATTGTCCTTAGAGGGAGTGTAATGCATATTTGTAAAACATTCTTATAACATTATTTTAACTGGACTTTAAAATTTGTAAGAACAGCAGTTTAAATATATTATTATCTATACCCATTTCTAAAACAGATACATATAGTTACCTCAAATATTCTTACACAGTGATTTTTGATTGCTAATGGACTACATCTGAACTTTTACTATTTAAATAATGTCATATGGTTGATAAAGCAAACTGGTTATTTTGAAGGTTCAATCACTTTAACTTATGGTTTAAAATCTTAATATAGACAACTATATATATATATATCTTATGATAGAAATTATAGGCAATGTAGGGGTATTTCTCTAGAAATTATAGGCAATGTAGGGGTATTTCTCTCCAACTGTTTGTTGTAACCAAGATCTTTCAAACAGGGGTGAGGTGGGTAAGTAGGGTTAGAGTTTTTTTGCCCTACTGCATGCACTGTGGTCAAAAAGTTTGCAGGCTACTTCTCCACTCTTTGCTAAGTTCCTAGTGGTAAATGCTGCATATGACTCTTCAGCGTACATATCCTGAAAGTGCCTGGCCCATATTTCCTGCTTAGCACCAGACTTCCTTAATAGATGCTCTCAATTTATTATTTTCCATGTAGTGTTCCATTAGGAATTTACAAAATACAGAGGGAGTATGTGCATCAGGCTTATTGTAAGCCTATTCACCTGCCTTTAATTTTATGGAGTATTTCAGTCTATTTCCTGAACGCAAATCCTACTTGGACTAGGTTTGACATTATGTTTTCATTTGAGCTTTGGATCGTTAATCTTATTACTTCCTGTTTTCCTAAAACTGGAGTGAATAAGCTACTTACAAGAGCATAAGCTGAATCTGTTCAAAGCTGTTTAACTGTATTTACTCTGCTCTTTGGTTGATCCTGCTTCCCCAGTTCCTCATCTTGTAAAAATTTCAGGTAAATTACAAAGCCCAAAAACACGGTCCTGAATGGGGCATGTCTTGCTGGGAGATCCCACTCAAAGCTACTCAACTTGATTTGTCTTTTCTGAATGTCAGAGTCAGACACACACACACACTCATAGGCAGTCATCAGTTTGGTGTTCCAGCTTGATGCTTTGCCATTATTTTTAGTTCACACTTGCAAGGATCCTGAGAGAAAGTGAGAAATTATTGCTCCCCATTTTATAGACAAAATGCCTTAGCTGCAAGAGTTAAGCCACTGTACAAAAGGATAGAGCTAATAAATGGAAGACGCTGGATTCAAATCCAGGTCTAAGTGAGTCCCAAGTTCATCTTTTTTGGCCATTAGGCACACTGCCTCCTGCTTAACAGGGACATACATGGCCTGAGTGTCCCAGTCATTCACAAAGTACAGG